>NC_133113.1:20332760-20632760 GCF_022965805.1 Primulina eburnea
AATTCTCAAAAACACCGAGTATCAATCCTATCTGATTTCTCCCATATCAAGTTTTTGAATCATAACAAAACATAAGAAAACTTACATTCATGTGAAGCCTTTATCGAGAGGAACACAATACTGAACTCGGATAAAAAATCAACCGGTAGGATTTTGCACAATCAAGTTTCTAGTCTTCGAAGGAACTTGAATATTTTCCTTGAGCTTTCCTCGTTTTTTTTTTTTTGTGCTGAATTCTGAAGTAATGAATGAATAAATATATATATCCTGCATCCAAGACCAAGTGGCTTCATCTTTGTACTACACGTCTTGCGCATATGCGCGATCCTCAATGGCGTATATGCGTGAGACCAACTATCTCGACGCATATAATTTCTTCTGCTCGCGCATATGCGCGACCTGTCCCCGCGCATATGCGCGAGACCTACTATCTCGGACTTCTTAATTACACCTACTCGCGCATATGCGCGAGGTCTTCTGCCATGCTCGGGCATATGCGCGGCTCGTTTTGTTCATATGCGCGAGAACTTCTGTCCTCGCACATAACAATGCTCATGCTATTCCAAGTCTTGTCTCGGCGCGGTCCTTCTATAATTGCAAAAAATTCATAAATCAATAATCTCAGATTAACAGGATATAAATCTCGGGCATTAAATTTCTCCCCCTCTAAGACACGAATTCGTCCCCAAAATCACAGGCAATCAAATCAGATACAAGAAGAAATGTATAACAGAAGCTAAATAGGAATCTCACATCAATGAAATAAATCTGGAAACTTCTGTATAATGTCTGATTCAGTCTCCCAAGTTTCTTCTTCAATGCCATGAAGACTCGACTGAACTTTCACAAGTGGAATAGTCTTCATTCTGAGCTGTTTTTCTTTAAGATCGAGAATCTGGATTGACTTTTCGAAATAACTTAGAGTTTCATTAAGTTCGGCCTCGTCTGGCTGCAGAATATGAAAAGCATCAGGAAGATATCATCGCAGCATAGATACATTAAAGACATCATGTATTCCAAATAGAGAAGGAGGTAAAGCAAGTCGATAGGCACGATTACCTATCTTTTCTAGAATCTCATAAGTACCGATATATCGGGGAGACAACTTCCCTTTCTTTCCAAATCTGAAAACGCCTCTGAAAGGAGAAATCTTCAGAAATACTCTGTCTCCTGCCTCAAATATAAACGGTCGTCGTCGAATATTGGCATATTTGGCATGTTTGTCTTGAGCTCTTTTCATTCTCTGTCAAATCAGCTTTACTTTCTCAGTCATCTCTCGAATCATATCAGGCCCAATCTCAGGTACCTCAGAAATATCATCCCAATATTGAGGGGATCTGGACTTCTTGTCGTACAACGCTTCAAACGGAACCATCTCTATACTCGTCTGATAGTTGTTGTTGTACGAAAACTCACAAAGTGGCAAACAATCTAGCCTACTATTGCCAAAATCTAGCACTACAGCTCTAAGCATATCCTCCAACGTGTGGATAGTCTGCTCTGACTGTCCATCAATCTAAGGATGATATGCGATACTTAGATGTAATTTCGTACCTAGAGCTTGCTTTAAACTGTGCCAAAAGTGTGAAGTAAATCGAGGATCACGATCTGATACAATCGACTTCGGCACTCCATGCAATCTGACCACTTCTCTGACATAAATCTCTGCCATCTGGTCATGTATGTACGTCATCTTGTAAGGAATAAAACATGCTAATTTGGTCAATCTGTCAATCACGACCAAAATCTCATCATAACCTCGAGAGGATCGTGGTATCTTCGTCACAAAATCCATGGAAATGTGATCTCATTTTCATTTTGGAATCGATAAGCTATGCAACAAACCTCGTGGTTTCTTTCTTTCCGCTTTCACCTGTTGGCAATTCAGACATCTGGATACAAACTCTGCAATATCTGCTTTCATCTGTTTCCACCAAAACTGTTTCTTCAGACCATTATACATTTTTCTGCCATCATGATTAATACTGAATCGACTACTGTGTGCTTCTAACAATATCTGTCGTTTCAAATCTGAAACATCCGGCACAACAAGATGATTTATAATACATTTTCACGAACCTGATACCCGGATTGATGCCTTGCTCTGACCATCAAAATCGAGTTCTGAACATTCTGATCAACTTTCTGAGCTTCTTTAATTCTAAAAATTAGCTCTAGTTCAAATTGAACAGCATAGATCTCAAAGGTTTACAATCTGTTCAAATACTAATCCAGACAAACAGCAATCTTCAATCAAATTCGAAACACAAATCATAGATAAGGATAAAGAACATACCTTTCGACTCAGTGCATCAGCTGTTGCATTAGATTTCTCCGGATAGTATTTGATTTCACAATCAAAATCTTTTAATAAATCTAGCCGTCTACGCTGCCTCATATTTAGTTTTGACTGTGAAAATAAATATTTTAAACTCTTATGATCAGAATAAATCTCAAACTTCTCACCGTATAGGTAATGTCACCAGATCTTCAATGCAAATACAATGGCCGCCAATTCAAGATCATGAATTGGATAGCGAGACTCATGTGGTTTCAGTTGTCTTGAGTCATAGGTAATAACATGTCCTCGCTGCATCAAAACACAACCTAATCCTCTGTGAGAAGCATCGCAATAAACCACAAAATCACCAGTACCTGATGGAATAGTCAACACTGGAGCATTGGTCAATCTCTTCTTCAACTCTAGAAAACTGGATTCACACTCTTCTGACAAAATAAATGGTGCATTATTTTGAGTCAGTTGAGTAATCGGCTTAGCCATAATGGAAATTTTTTTAATAAATCTTCGATAGTAACCCGCTAAACCCATAAAACTTCGTGTCTCTGGCACAGATATCGGTCTAGGCCAATTGATCACGGCCTCAACTTTACTAGGATCGACAGAAATACCATCTCCAGATATAATATGCCCCAGAAATACAACTTGTTTCAGCCAGAATTCACATTTTGACAGTTTTGCATATAGTTTCTCAGCCCTCAGAATATTCAATACAGTTCTCAAATGTTCAGCATGATCATTCAAATACTTTGAATAAATCAGAATATCATCAATAAAGATAATCACAAAATCATCAAGGTACTTCGGAAATATGTCGTTCATCAAATCCATAAATACAGCTGGAGAATTCGTTAAACCAAATGACATGACGATAAATTCATAGGGTTCATACCTGGTTCTGAAGCTGTCTTCGATATACCAGAATCTCTGACTCTCAGCTGATGATATCCAGATCTCAGATCAATCATTGAATACAAAGAAGAACCCTGCAATTGATCAAACAAATCATCGATACGAGGCAAAAAAATGAAATGGCTCATTCATAAAATATACTGATAATAGATTCAATGTTTAAAGTAGCAGCGGAAGTAAATATTTGTTTCAAAGAAAAAACTTAATAATTCATCGTGATAAAATGAGTTTGCATAAAATAATAAATAAACTGAGAAATGAGGTCCTCGGGTTCCTACTACTGCCGACTCAAGATGGCTCACTGGTCCCCGCCCTCGGCCCCGACCTCATCAGTACCTACAACAATCAAGTCTAGTGAGTCTAAAGACTCAGCATGCATATATCGTAGATAACAAGTAAATATACCATAAAATTTCATGCCATGTAAAGAAATCATATCATAAAGCGTAACGTGAAAATATCTTGTCATGAGTAATTTTAAATACGTGCATAACTGAAAAATCGTAAGTGAAATGTTTGCTCAATAGAGCCCTTTTATGAAATAGCATATCATAATTTTCTGTTGAGAATATGTTCTACGCAAGTGGCCCATAACATGAACTGAATAGTCTGATCAGACTAAACCACAGTATACTGGGCGGTAGAGATCATCACATCCCTTGGACTGGATATCCGTACCAATACATGAACATGAACAGGTCAGTGACCACCGGATGAAGTAATAATCCCATGATAAGCTGCAATCCCATGAGTGTGAAGTGGCCACAAGCAATATCACATATATCTCAAAAATAAACTTTTATATTTTTATGCACGTAATATAATTAAATGTCCTGTATTAATTTACCGAATGGGTTGGATCGTTCCCAAGCTTGCTCCAACCTAATTCTAACATTAGAAAAATGCAAATAATCTTAACTTGAGAATGACTTCGTAATTGAACCCAAAAACGGGGCCAACTAGACCAACAACTTAAATTCTAACCGTGACTCTGTGCCAACCCGAACTGACTTCAAACCATCGTTTAGTCATTATTAAAATACACTAAAATGATGAAATAATGCTCCTAAAATTGTAAAATTCGAAGTTTGGTGAATGGAAGCCAAAAACATGAAACGCTCTTTCGAGAGTCACTTTGGAACATTGCACCGTAAATTCTCGTACGACCTCTAACTTAACCGAATCACGAACGGCCAAAAACATGACCTTCCTAACTCGATGAGGTACTATCCAGTCCAATTCCATAGGCTAAAAGCCAACCAAGAACTCAAAAATGCCTCTGAACCAAAGCACCAAGTTGCTGTCCCAAATTACAGCAGCAGCGCTTGCGCTTGCATCGCTTCGTTTGCAAGGCTATATTGGCCATTGGGGCTTGAACCACCGACCAGAGCTCTTACCAACATCCTAAGGTGTGGCTTGAACCATGGCTAAGGGCCCTAGGCCAGCCACAATCCAAACAACACCTGCACCACTCACAAGCTCCACCCTAAAACGCATCTCACACGCGTGGGGTGTCTTGTTCGTTCTTGTTGTCATGTGTCATTCCAATGGCCATATGATCGACCATGGCATGATCTAGAAATCATGAGGTATTGTATGAACCATGGCTAAGGGCTAAAAAAGCTAACCAAGATCCAAACTACCCCTAATATCCGAAACCTACACATGCAGAAAAATAAAGGGTTCGAAGGGCACTTGTCTTGTTTTATTTCGAAAACCAATGGACCATGGACCAAGCCTTGAAAGGCCGAGTTGGTCACGTCTTAGACATAACAAGGAGAGATTCTAACCATTGCTACAGCCCCTAGGGCAGCCAAGATTGCAACCCTACCTCTTGACAGCAAAACACGAAAATTCGAGACTCAAAATGACATTATGGACGAGTTGCTGTCATTTCCCTTCCTTGCGTGCATGGGGCTTGAACTAATGGACCAATATGGTCCTACCCATCCTAGTACGTGCCTAGGTGCAGCCTTGGGAGCCTAGGATCGAGCCGACCACCTGAACTCACAAAAACAAGCAACCCGTGAGGCATAGAGGAAACTGAAACAAAAATCTGTACATGTTTCGAAAATAATGTTATGATGGTTTCGGTTTTTGCTAGTAAAAATCATGTATATGTGATGTTTAAAATACCTATATGGCTTGATTGAAGAGCAAGGAAGAATATAGACATGCCTTGGATTTGTTTTGAAAGAAAAACAAACGAATACAACGACGCGGCGCAGCGGAGACGGAGTTGCTTCACTTTCTTGTTTTTCTCTCTTGTTTTCCTCTAGCCTCACACGATTTTTGAGAGGTTATGCTACTGAAATTTTTGAAGAAAGGGAGAGAAGGATGTCTAGGGAAATGAATGGGGAAGTTGCAAAGTATTTGGGAGATAAAATGGCAAGCTAGAAACTTTTCTATCCTTGAGTTGGGAGATAATGGAAATGATTTGATATCAATAGATTTGAGATTGATTTGCTAGGGTGAGGACCGATTTTATCATGTCAAATAAGGTAGAAAAATTGTTTAATTGTTAATTATTGAAGATTAAATGGTGAGGGAATTACCTATCAAGAAAAAAGGTGAGGAAATATATCAAAGGAAATGAGTTGTCAATAGTTTCGAATCTAGAAAGGAGGGGGGCCGATTTTCTTTAAAAAAAAGGGGGTGAGGAGTATTGCTTAATTAATATTTATTGAGGATTTAACATGAGGGAATTAATTATGCCGTGAAAGGATTAAGAAAAGATATCAAAATGGTGAGTTGACAAATCACTATTAAATCTTGAGGGAAGTGGCCGAAAATTGCATGATAAATGGAGGGAAAATATTTTTAATTATTGAATTTTAAATCTTTAGTGTTTATCTACCAATTAAATATTTTAGTGAATTAATAAATTAATTATTGAACCTAAATGAACTTATTTACTACTTATCTCAAATTACTTAAATAATTCCTTAAACATTCTTTTACATTGAATTAACTTATTATTTATCTTAAATAAATTCGAGGAATGTTTTCTTAATATCAAATTTTATCTTCATACTCCAACTCCAGTCCGGCCTCACTTATTTAACTGAAAATTAAAGATATTAACTAACTACTGCATAAAATAATTAAATTTAAAGAAAATAATTTAAATCCTCATGTATAAAAATCATTTTAATTTGAATAATATTAATTATGCATGACTTATACTTAGTCTTATCTACGGGTTCTACAACTCTCCCCCACTTAAAAGAAATTTCCTCCTCGAAATTAAAACTTACTGAATATCTCGGGGTATTAACTCCTCATCTCTGGCTCCGACTCCCACGTAGCTTCCTCCTCTGAATGATTAATCCATTTGACTTTAACTTGCTTAATCAGCTTGTTCCAAAGCTTCTTCTCCTGTCTGTCTAAGATCTGCACTGGTATCTCTTCATAAGACAGGTTTGGGGTAAGCTGCAACGGCTCAAAGTTCAAGATATGCGAAGGATTTGCCATATACTTCCTCAGCATAGAGACGTGGAACACATTGTGTACTCCGGCCAGATTCAGCGGAAGAGCAACACGATAAGCTAACGTCCCAACCCTGCCGAGGATCTCCAATGGTCCAATGAATCTCGGACTAAGCTTCCCTTTCTTCCCAAATCGCATGAAACCTTTCATAGGTGCTACCTTCATAAAAACATGGTCGACAACGGCAAACTCTAGATCTCTCCTCCTCTGATCCGCATAGCTCTTCTGTCGGCTCTGAGTAGTCCTCATCCTATCACGGATCTTGATTATTGCATCAGTAGCCTGCTGAATAATCTCCGGACCCAACTCTGCTCTTTCCCCTACTTCATCCCATTGAATAGGCGATCTGTTCTTACGACCATACAGTGCTTCATATGTAGCCATACATATAGACGACTGAAAACTGTTGTTGTAGGTGAACTCTACCAATGGCAACTTTGACTCCCAACTCCCTAAGAAATCGATGACACATTCACGGAGAAGATACTCTAAAATTTGGATAACTCTCTCTGACTGACTATATGTCTGAGGGTGGAAAGCTGTACTAAACAAAAACTTCGTACCCATCGTCGAATGCAAACTCTTCCAAAACGAGGATGTGAATCTAGGATACCTGTCAGATACTATAGAGAAGGGAATACCATTAAGTCGGACTATCTCCCAGATATACAACTCTGCATACTGAATTATGGTGAAAGTCGTCTTAATAGGCAAGAAGTGCGCTGATTTGGTAAGATGATCAACAATCTGAAAGGGATCGATTTTAGGTGTTCAAATGCGCAACGAAAGTTTAAAATTAGTTTTTCAAGATGAAAAATTCGAACACCTCATACTAGATGTGTAGCAAATGCAAAAACACCAAAATGTCATACATAGGGTGTTAAGAGATTTACCTATCAATCTCAAAGATTGATGTAATGGCTCCAACCAAGATGTAAACAACTTGGCTCTTGAATGGCAAGACAAGCTTCAAGCTTCCCTTTGAGCCCACCTTGCTCAAATATTAAGCCCACCACCAACTAGCTAGAACCACTCTAATTTTGCACTAGAAAAATTAGAGAATTTTTCTTTGAGAAGTGTATTGATTGCTCAACAATTGAAGAACAAAAATTGGGAGAATATTAGTGAGAAATTTCGGCCATAGGGGTGGGAGGAGAGAAGGGAGACTTTTCTTGGCTCTTGAAAAAGTGATTGTATGTCCCAAAGTCATGCCATGCCTTGGATGTGGAAAAAGTTGTCTCCCAACCCTTCACCTCCCATGCATGCTTTCCTATTTGGGCTTGTAACAATTACAAGGCCTATGGACTTTAATTTAATTGTCTCAAACATATTTGAGCCCAATTAAACCTTACTTGATATTACTTAAGTCACTAGTTGAATAATTATTTTACTATTGGGCTCTACAAGACTCAATATGATTTAACTAATTCAAAACTTAAATTAATTTAATTATTTGGACTCTACTAGGCCCACTAGTGTTTAATTAATTCAACACATGAATTAATTTAATTTAGTCCATAATAATGTTTATGAAAATCACAATTTTCAAATACATTATTTATTTGGCCAACTTTTAATTTAGGAACAATTTCTCAAATTAAAAGTTACATTCTCCTTGTAGAAGTCATACTTCTATTTTTTCCTTACGCTTATAAACTCTTTTATAAGCCGTTCAACACATTGAACTATTTTACTTCTCAACGGGATCTAGAAAGCTAGCACTTGTGTGGCCCTCAATGGTTCATTGATACAACTAGCTGTGGGTTCACATCTCCATGTGATTCGGACTAAACATGTCCTTATATGAGCATACCCCAATTGCTCCATTCTTACTTATCAACTCCTTGATAACAAGAGTGTCAGAACTCAAGTCTGATAGTACCCAACCAATCGTGTTAAACGCCTAGCAGCATCGCTTACATAATTCCCTAGGTATCAAATGATAGTGCCTGTAAGAACCATTCAATTATGGTTAGCGTACGGTCCCTTCAACTCATATATCCCAACTGATTCGACAACCATTGGTTTATCGAGAGTTGTCAATGAATCGATACTATGTGTCATGTTGTAGTTGCATCGATGGTGTAATCTATGAAACCTCTTTCATAATTACCACCATATTCTGATCAGAGATTTCATACTACATACACATAGGATATCCATACCCAAAGGTAAGCGGTGAATCCCCGACTACAATGCATCGACTCCTATATGTTTCGACAGAACACCCAACCTTACCACCTGATGACCCCCATGAGAGTCGGTAAACAAGTCAAAGTGTAATTCTAGCACATAGAGTCTAAATGTTGTCCCGGGTCATAAGGACTAATGGTGTACAACCATAAACTAGGACTTTTCCACTCGATAAGTGTAATAGCCATGCCTGGTGTACGGTACGGTTTAAGTCTTGTATGTTTTTGGATTATTTGGTTTAGATGTTAAGAGTTGTGATTATGGGTCATAGTATGGTTGGTTATCATTATTTTGTGGCATTGTTGATGTTCATTGATGGTAGTTGTATTGTATCAGCGTCGCGGTTTGATTTTAGTTGCTTTAGAGTTTGTTTTTGCCGTGACATTACCGCACCCGCGGTCCTTAGTGCAGCGCCCCCGCGGTCTTCATTGCAACATTTTGAGTAGAATTGCCAAAGACACACCGCACCCGCGGTGTAGAGGTTACCGTACCCACGGTGGAGGCACCGCACCCGCGGTAAGTTTGGCACCCCACCCGCGGTCGTCATTTTCAAAATTTTGATTGGAATGCCGAGAGCTTAGCGCACCCGTGGTGGTTTGGAGCGCACCCGCGGTCATGCACAGTGTAAGCGTGTTTTCGAGATTAAGTGATATAATTGGATGTGTTGGCTTCATTTCCCTCACTTCTTTTTCCCCATTCTCGATTTTTCTCTCCTTGGAGGCTAGGGTTCTCTCATTTCTTTCCTTTTCTTCCTTTAATTCTTGCATCTTGTTGGTGAATTGTTGAGAGATCAAGGTTCTTCTTGGTTCTAGGAAGCTAAGGTAAGCTTTTGGTGTTGTTTATTCTTAGTTTGTGGTGTTGGAGATGATATGGATTTGTTGATGGTGTTTGTTTATGGATTAATTGATATGGGTTTTTGATTATTGGGTTATTGATGGTGTTATTTATGGTTTATTGTTGTAGAAATTCAACCAAGGGTTTAGGTTGAAGGTGTTCTTGTTGGTAGTAAGTGGAATCTCATTTATTGTGCTCACATGATAATATATGTATTGTATTTCAATGGTTTTAATGTGTTATTCCCTTCATTGATTCATGATTATATATTGATACACTTTGTTGTATTTATTGGAGGCATTTTTATGTCTCAATTATTGTGAAAAGGAATACAAGAGATTAAAGTCTTCAAAGTGTTTGATGAAATGTCAAAGAGAGAATTCAAATGATTTTTGGATTAATAGATACATAGTTAGAGATTGCATGCAATTAGTTGATCAACGACCATAGGCTTTTATCCCGACAGAGTTATCGATTTATATCGATGGGATACGAGCACCACAGACAGAGATACTATTGATGTCAATCCATACGAGAGAAAAGAAAAATACCATCGTTATTATTATTCATGCTATGATATTCATATTTCAGAGTTGATGGTATTTAATGTTTTCAAAGTCATGTTTTCAGAGTATGATATGTACATTGCTATGTAACAGTTCCACTTGCTGAGTTTTATTCTCATTTCAGTTATTTCATGTGATGCATATCAGAGCGACGGACCAGGACGTTGATTGGAGTCGGGGTCATATGCATGAGAGAGGGAAGGAAGAAGAGTATTTTGTGGCTCTTTGGCATGATCATACAAATGATATTTTGTATTTTGGTTTTATCATTTCATTGATCATGTAATTGCTATTGTTGTAAATGTTTTTATATCAAGAACTTTTTGTCCTTCCTCCCTTCTAGAAATGTAAAATTTTAAATTCCGCTGCTATTTTATTAAAACCGGTCAGAGGTGTCACAATAAGTGAGAACCACTTGGAAATTCCTTTATGGAGGGTTGTTCAGTGCACTCTACCAGGAGCACCTATCTGGATGCTCGGACATCACAATGTCCCCTACCAATGAAAAATGGTACTCACATCGCAGATACTAGTCTCAAACTCGAGCAACCTATATCCTTCTTAGCGGCGGCTGAATCGACTAGGAACTGTTTAGAATATACTGTATTCCAAATATGAGTTTCATGATACTCATCATATGAGCATCTCATATTCTTTCTACTATTTTTATATTCAAGGGCTTTATCTATGCAACTAGCATGGGTATACAGATAAAGATGTGCCAAAATAATAATTTCAAATATTATTAAAATAAAGATTGCTTATAAATAATAATTTCAAATATTATTAAAATAAAGATTGCTTATACATAGAGTTTCATTGTGAACACTCGGCCAACACTTGGCTCGACGTGTACCTACTCTAACAATCTCCCACTTGCACTAGAGACAACTACCAATGTGCTTTAAACCCATCAATTCGCGATGCATCTCGAATAATGGTACAGGTAAAGGCTCAGCTAGTGGATCAGCAACATTATCTGCGGAGCCGACTATGTCAATCGAGACTTCTCCTCTTTCCACAATATCTCAGAGGATGTGGTACTTTTTCAATACGTGTTTGGATTTCTGATGAAGCCTTGGCTCCTTTGCTTGAGCTATAGCTCCCGTGTTTTCACAAAACACCGGGACATGAGCAACTCCATTAGGAATGACGTCCAACTCTTGGACAAAATTCCTTATCCAAACAGCCTCCTTTGCTGCATCTGATGCAGCAATGTATTCGGCCTTTGTGCTGGAATCCGCAGTATTGTCTTGCTTGGAACTCTTCCAAGAGACAGCAGCACCATTGAGCATGAATACAAACCCAGAGGTTGACTTCGAGTTATCGATATCGCTTTGGAAGCTAGAGTCGGTATAGCCTTCCAATTTCAGTTCTCTACCCCATAGACCAAGAACAATTTATTGGTCCTTCTCAACTACTTGAGGATGTCTTTCACAGCTTTTCAGTGTGGAAGACCAGAGTTCGATTGATATCTACTCACTACACTTAGTGCGAAAGTCACGTCGGGACGTGTAGATATCATCCCATACATGATGCTACCAATCGCAGATGCATAAGGAATGCTTGTCATCGCCGCTATCTCTGCGTCAGTCTAGAAAGACAGACTTGGATAGGGACACGCCATGACACATTGGTAGATGTCCTCTCTTGGACTCATCCATCGACAACCGCTTCACGATGGTATCAATTTATGTGGACTGGGTGAGACCAAGCAATCTTCTATCTCTATAGATCTGTATTCCCAATACAAAAGATGCTTCACCCAAGTCCAGTATCGAGAACTTACTTGCTAACAATATTTTAGTTGACTGCAACATTCCTACATCATTCCCAATGAGTAAAATGTCATCAACATAAAACACCAGGAATGTCACAACACTCCCACTGACCTTATTATACACACAGGGTTCCTCAGGATTCTTAGCAAAACCAAACTCTTTGATTGTAATGTCGAATCTGAGGTTCCAACTCCTAGATGCCTGTTTTAGACCATAAACAGATCTCTGAAGTTTGCATACCATATGCTCACTTCCGACAGATGTAAACCCTTCAGGTTGAGACATGTAAATCTCTTCCTTAATATCCCCATTAAGAAAGGCTGTCTTGACATCCATCTGCCATATCTCATAGTCATACCATGCAGTTATGGCTAGCAAAATCCTTATGGACTTGAACATTGCAACTGGAGAAAAGGTTTCCTCAAAGTCAACTCCTTGTCTTTGAGTATATCCTTTTGCCACCAATCGTGCCTTGAAGGTCAATACCTTCCCATCCGCCCCAAGTTTCCTCTTGTAAATCCATTTACACCCTATGGGAACAATTCCCTCAGGTGAATCCACGAGATTCCACACTTGGTTCGAATGCATGGAATTGATCTCAGATTCCATCGCTTCAAGCCACTTGGATGAATCGGCATCAGATAATGCTTCCTTGAAGGTCCTTGGATAACATCCATGGTTAGACTCATCATGGCCCTCTTCAAGAAGCAGACCATACCTCATAGGTGGTCTCTAGACTTTCTCGGATCTTCTAGGAGCTTGTATCTCCTCTCTTGGCTCTTCGGGTGTGGTTCTTCAATTGTGGGTGTCTCTTGAACCTCTTGGAGTTCTATCATCTCCCCTTTTCTATCCAATAGAAATTTCTTTTCCAAAAAGGTTGCATTCCTAGAAACAAACATCTTTGTTTCTTGGGGATGATAGAAATGATATCCAACTGAATTCCTTGGATATCCCACAAAGTAACATAAAATGGATCGACAATCCAATTTGTCTCCCACTACCTGCTTCACATAAGCAGGGCACCCCCATATTCTAAGACAAGAATATTTGGGAGGCTTACCCATCCATATCTCATATGGTGTCTGCCTTTGAATAGACATTTAGTGGAATATCTTTCAATTTTAAGTTGTAGAGATCGTTTTCAAGTTCTCCAGTACCAATTAAACATTCATTCTTGTAAATGTTGCAAACACCTTTGCTAAATAAACAAGAATATCCATCTTTATCAACATAGAAATGGAAACAATGTTTTTCACAAAATTAGGTACAAACAAAACATCTCATAAGATTAACTTAAAACTATTGTTCAACAATAAGTAAACATCTTCAACAGCCTTGACAGCAACTCTTGCCCAATTGCCCATCCTTAAGAAGGTCACACCTTCCCTAAGCTTTCTACTTCTTCCCATCACCTGTAAATCATTACAGAGATGTGAGCCACAACCGGTATCTAATACCCAAGAAGTAGAGTTAATTGAAATGTTTAGTTCAATTTAGAACATACTGTTTTCAGAACTCTTCTGGGCAAGATATTCCCTGTAGTTACGCCTCCAATGTCCAGACTTCTTGCAGTGATGACAAACATCACTAGTCTTGTCAGCCTTAACTGGTGTGGCTGTCACGACGGGATTCGGAGATTGCCTCAACAAGGGCACGTTCTTCTTGGGACGTTGGAAAGAACGTTTCTTTCCCTTCTCATGTGGATCAATCTTCGTACCAGATGAAGAACCCACATAAAGAACCAGCTTCTCTTTCTTGATAGTGGACTCAAAGGTCACAAGCATGTTCACCAACTCCTCAAGGGTCGGCTCCATCTTGTTCATGTTGAAGTTCACCACAAAAGGATCAAATGAGCTAGGCAATGACAAGAGCAACACGTCGGTGGTCAACTCCGAAGGCAACAAAAGTTCCATGCCAACGAGCTTGTCCACGAGCCCAATCACCTTTAGGAAATGCTCATGGACTGAGGTCCATCTTGCATACGCAAAGTGATCAGCTCCTTGACAGTAGCATGCCTAAGAGGACGTGTTTGCTCTCCAAAGAGCTCCATGAGATGCAAATAAATTTCAGCAGCACTCTTTGCACCCTCAAAACGCCTCTGCAGCTCATCATTCATAAAAGTCAGCATATAACACCTGGCAATCAAGTCATGGTCACACCATTCCTTGTAAGTCTGCAATTCCTCAGGAGTGCAGTCAGTCGGAGCCTCAACAGGGGGCAACACAGTCAGTGTATATACTACCCTTTCCGAATTCAAAACGATTTTCAGGTTTCTTAGCCAAGTGAGGTAATTAGGTCCAGTTAATATGTGTTTGTCGAGTATTGCAGATATCGGATTGCGAATCGAAGACATTGTCAATTTGTTCTGAAAAGTGAAAACAGATAAATGTTGATGACTATTTTTAAATATTTAGTAAGATATGAAGTTTGGACTTTTACTTCATAAATATTTGCTCCCACTGTTTTGACATCTTTCACTAACCTCTAGTGAAAACGAGAAACTCCTTTCCTCAGTAGGTACGTAAGGTCCAATTAGCGAATTATGATCCCGAATAATATCAGCCAATCACAATTCCTAAAAGGTAGTTTCCAATTGCATCACAATGCAACCCTCTACGTAAAATTTTGTCTCACGTTTGATTAGGACCCAATAATATGACGTCGTTCATCTTCATGTGTCAAGCCTTACCCATCGATGTTGAACCTTAATAGACGGTCGCCATGAGTTCCCCCGATAATATGAGCCGAAATCATGGGAGTTCCACGTAGTTCACATCACCATGTCAATGGATGTCACAGCTTTCCGGCACCCAGGGCCCCCCCAATAATATGAGCCGAGCCCCGAGTACGGGTAGCGTTCATCATGCACCCATTGTCGATGGAAGACATGGAAATTATAAACAAATTTATAATTCCCCTTTTCGGGCTTGATATTAATTTTGAATCTTATTCAAAATGAGGGTTTTTAATTTTGAAAGGTCTCATAATTAATTTTATTTAAAAGCTCGCCATGTTTGATCGTATGTTTTTCGGATTCATGCAACTTAGTTATTATCATAATAATAACGCACATACTCATTATTTATAATATATCATGCATATATTATAAACAGTAAACAAAATAAGGATGATCAATCGCCCCAATACTAATGGCCCGTGTAAGCTAAACACGGGCCTAGGTCCAATCCTAGGGTAATGCAAGGGATGCAAATGCAACTATTACATTAGCTTCCAATATTTACATGTCTTCGATCTTCATAATCATCATGGCCACCATCTTCCAATCTTGATCATCCAATATACTAATATTTACAAATAAATATTCATGGCAAATAGGGATACATCTCAAGGGGGTGGGAACGGGCCATAAACCAAGCCCATTTTAAATTTGATAATTATTACAATCATTCAACACAAAATATCCTAGCATACACCTAGCAAATTGGGCTTGGGCTTTTGATCATCCTTCATGCATAATATCACATATCATACACCATCAATTAATTATTACTATAATTAATTGATCCAATATTATATATCTTGAACCAATCACTAACCGTCACGATTATAAACTAAATTAACAAAGTATACAAACACCTTTGTCTCCTTTCCAATTAATTTATTTATAACCGAATTTCTTGTAAATCACAATTTACTATAAATAATTAAAGTCCAACTTCAATTATTTATTTTATGAGAAAATATTTGCAACTTTTGTAATTATAAACTTAAGGGCCCAAAAACTCATTTTTCACCAAAAACATTTTGGTCCATTTAAAATTCACAAATATGTTAGCCATCCAATGACCCAACAACTCAAGGCCCATGACACTTTGATATTTCAAAACACCTTTTGAAAACCCTAGTCGACATCGCTGTCGCCGGAGAACCGTCGCCGAATTCCGGCAAAATTTTATTTTTTTAATTTTAAATTCATGGGGTTGTTCGGGCAGCCCGGGCTGCCCTTGCTGCCTGTTTCGGGCAGCCCCTCGGGCAGCCCAAGCTTCCCGGAATGGGCAGCAACTTGCTGCCCAAGAACGGCCCCAAATCGGCCTTGATTTTATTGCAACAAATCATCTTATGCGGTTAGAAATCGACCTCAATATAATATCATGTATAAGCTACACAAAATAGTATCCATAGCTCCTGATACCACTTGAAAGGGATCGATTTTAGGTGTTCAAATGCGCAACGGAAGTTTAAAATTAGTTTTTCAAGATGAAAAATTCGAACACCTCATACTAGATGTGTAGCAAATACAAAAACACCAAAATGTCATACATAGGGTGTTAAGAGATTTACCTATCAATCTCTAAGATTGATGTAATGGCTCCAACCAAGATGTAAACAACTTGGCTCTTGAATGGCAAGACAATCTTCAAGCTTCCCTTTGAGCCCACCTTGCTCAAATATTAAGCCCACCACCAACTAGCTAGAACCACTCTAATTTTGCACTAGAAAAATTATAGCATTTTTCTTTGAGAAGTGTATTGTTTCCTCAACAATTGAAGAACAAAAATTGGGAGAATATTAGTGAGAAATTTCGGCCATAGGGGTGGGAGGAGAGAAGGGAAACTTTTCTTGGTTCTTGAAAAAGTGATTGTATGTTCCAAAGGCATGCCATGCCTTAAATGTGGAAAAAGTTGTCTCCCAACTGATGTGAATCTGGCCGGGCATGGTGTTCAAATGATTGATAAGCAAGGGAGAAGGGCTCGTGATGCATGGGAGTACGTTGGAAAGCCGAAGGAACATTATTCAAGCATTATTTTGAGGAACCGAGGCTGCACGGACCCGAGCACGGACCAATACACGGGGTCCGTGTCCATTACATTTGAGGAAGAGAAACCCGAGTCTACACGGACCCGAGCACGGACCTGTGCACTGGGTCCGTGTCCATTGTTTTCCGGAGAGTAATTTTACAGAGCCTACACGGACCCTCACCCGGAGGCCTACACGGGGTCCGTGCCCTTTAGTTTGGACGGAGAGTTATTTTCCTAAATAAGAGTTTTATTTATTTTGGTAACTAGATTTCATATCTTTTTGATTTGTAGTCAATATATAGACGAATTTTATTGATTGTAAACACAACATTGTTTATTATTCATCTTTTATGATATTGAGAATTCTCTCAACACAAGCTTAAGTTTCGTTATAACTTTTGCGTTGTATCAAATCAAACTTATCAAAAGATTTATCTTTTGTGGCGTTTGTCAATCGAGTATCACGAGGGTTGCCAAGGGCGGGTTCTTTGGAGGTTCTCTTGAAACGCGATTGTTTCTCTCGTGTTTATTTGTTGCTAAACTCTTGCTAGTTTAGAGGTGAATATCACACAATACTTGAATCAAAAGATCGGGAAAACACACGCGTCTTGTTATTGTAATTGAATAGAGGGTGCGATTCACTTTTAATCGTGTTTGCTATTTATTCGTATCAAGATTCGCATAATTTGGTATCAGAGCTTTTGGTTTTTGATTCAAGTAAGCGTATCCGTTCAACTCCTCGTAGGATTTTCAATACCGATTTTCGTGTAGCGATTTCTGCGTTGTCGTTGAATCTACAAAAAAAAAAAAAAAATTCGAGGTTACTGTCCAACGCCGACACTGTTCAACGCCGGAGTTACTATTCATCGTTGCCGAAGTTACTGTTTCACGTCGGGTACTGTTCACGACAAAATTTACTGTTCACGATCGGTACTGTTAATACGCCGTCCTTACTGTTCATGCCGGCACTATTCATCCGACAGATTACTAGTCATTGCCGGATTTACTATTCACGCCGGAGTTACTATTCACGCCGGAATCACTATTCAAACCGGAATTACTGTTCACGGTACTGTTCACCCGAAAAAAAAAAGAGAGAAAAAAAAATATTAATTTTGGAATCGGGTGTTTGTTGGAATTTTAGCGCTTATATTTCAGCGTTAAGTTTGTCCTTATCGTTTAGTCGCATTCTAGTCAATTTTTCAAAGTTGCTTGTTCTTGTGTGGTCTAAGTGAGTCGAATTTCAGACGTCACAGGATTGATCTCATAAGTTTGATACGTGGAAGCCACGATACTTAAGCGCCCCTCGAGAATTCTCACTTGAGTGAAAATATTTGAGTGGAGTGAATTTTCATTGGAGTGATTTGTGAGGTTTTGTGGTGAGGGAAAAAGACGAGTGCGAGTGAATTTTCATTGGAGTGACTAGTGAAAATTTGTGGTGAGGAAACTTTATTCTTTATTGTTTTATACTAACATTTTTCTTGCAGGTATAATGATTGACGGACGTCAATTTAAAACGATGTTAGGAGGATTGGATAGAAGGTGGGAGAAGGAGTTTAAGCCTCAACGAAAAAAATATCGGAGGTGTGAAGAAGAGGAGATGTATGATATGCATATTGATGAGAATAGGCGAGGTAGTAGAGTTGGAGGAGATACGTTGTTGAACATGGATCGTTATAGGAGATTTGATGAGGATAAGGGGTATAGAAGCCGGGAAGGGTATAGACTGAGTGGTACGAAGATGACAATTCCATTTTTCAGTGGGGAAGCCGATCCAAAGGTGTACCTTGAGTGGGAAGAGAGAACGGAGTGTGTATTTGAGAGCCGGGATGATTATACTGAAGCAATGAAGGTAAGACGAGCTTGCAGTGAGTTTACCGACTATGCTACGACTTGGTGGGATAAGTTAGTATTGCGTAGGAGACGATGTTGGGATGACCCTATAGTTACGTGGGATGAGATGAAAAGGGTGATGAGGAAGCAATTTGCTCCAAAACACATTACTATGAGAGGTGGTAGGAGAGATGTGAATAGGGAGTCTTTGACATCCACTTGGCGGAGGAGCTTGGGAGAGAAAATCAGTGATACGCCAAAGAAGGAGTCGAGACGTGAAGCTAGCAAATATGAATATCAAGGTACATCTAAAATCTCAAATGTTAGTACTTATGATATTCAATGTATTTGGTGTCTAGAGTTTGGGCATGATATCACCCAATGTCCAAAGGAGGAGATGACTGTAGTAAAATCGCCAGTTGAACTTAAATCTCAAAGGAAGGTTGATGTTGCGGTTGGGCTTGGATCTCAAGTGGAGGGTGAATCCTTAGATGGTGAATTTGCTTCTAATATGTGTGCTAAAGAGGAGAAAGAAGAAAGTAGCAATAATTTGTTGCACGCATGTTATGATTCATCATTTATCTTTCTTGATCAACCAATTTCAATTGTAACTACTGATGATCAACTGCAATTTAATTGTGAGGGTGAAAAAGAATTTACAATGGCCGAAAAATGAGTGATCAAAAGAGTGAGATGGCCATAGAAAAAAAGAAAAAGAAAATGCAAAAGAGGCCAATAAAATAGAAAAGAAAAATGAATTTAAGGCCCAAAAGAGTGAGTATGAGTGTGATTTGATTTGGTATAAATCTCTCCAAGTACCTTTGTACAAAGGTGAGGTTTATATATCTAGTGATGATATAGCCGGTTCAATCCCGAGCATTGTTATTTCTCATTTGCAAGGTTATGATGAAGTTGTGAGGGGGAGACGAGCAAATGTGGAAGGTGTAAAAATGCAATGGATGATCCATTTGGTGTTGAGGGTAATCACCGTGAGGTAAGCATAATTGTCAACGCAACAAGCATGAGGTATGATTTTAGTCCTTATCTTATTTCATTGTTATGTTGTATTCAAGAGTTTGGTGAGAGAATTGAGAGTGGGATGTTTAAATGGTCTAACGGTGAATTAACCTTTGTCCCTAGGAGTCATAGATTTGAGAATTATGACATATTGACTAGATCCAATTTAAATGTTAGTGATTGTGATTTTTCAAGAGTTGTCAAATTCATGAGTTTTTGTTATGACAATGAATTGTATGCATTATATTCAAATCTTTGTGATGACTTAAATGTTTACATGGGTAGTACGCCTAGTGTGTTCTATTTGCATGATTCCTACTTGTTTGATGAAGACTTTGGGAAGAGCATGGATGAATATAAGAATTTCTTTGCTCATGATGAATATATTTTTAAGGAGATTAAATTGTTCATGTTATGCTCATTTTATGAGTTACCCGCTAGTGATGCATATTGTTATGATTTCATTACTGATAAGATGCATGAATTTCTATGTTGGTTACATATGAAGAGGTATGTCGAATGGTGTTGTGACGAGGGTCTTGCATGTATGAAGATAGCAACTAGGCTAGGGTTTTATGACATGCATGACTTAATTCTTAGTCCTAGTAAGCAATATACTTACATTTGTATGATACTTGCATTGGTGTTAACTAGGTCTAAGAAAGGGAGGAACTTAGTTTTCGTGATACTTAATGGTATTTTATCATTTGGTGTCATTTATTATTTGGTGTATGTTGAAATTGATGAGTTCATAGGAAAGGCAACTGTGATGTTGGAGTTTCCAGTGCTGATGGAGCGAGCTAGCAATAGCGCCTACGAACTTGAATTGAAAGGTAAGCATGTTGATAATTTGCTTATTGTTATTACTAACTTGCTTCGTTTTTGTGTAGGAGGGCAAGATTTGAGGACAAATCTTTTTGAAAAAGGGGAGTATGATGTGAATCTGGCCGGGCATGGTGTTTAAATGATTGATAAGCAAGGGAGAAGGGCTCGTGATGCATGGGAGTACGTTGGAAAGCCAAAGGAACATTATTCAAGCATTATTTTGAGGAACCGAGGCTGCACGGACCCGAGCACGGACCAGTACACGGGGTCCGTGTCCATTACATTTGAGGAAGAGAAACCCGAGTCTACACGGACCCGAGCACGGACCTGTGCACGGGGTCCGTGTCCATTGTTTTCCGGAGAGTAATTTTACAGAGCCTACACGGACCCTCACCCGGAGGCCTACACGGGGTCCGTGCCCTTTAGTTTGGACGGAGAGTTATTTTCCTAAATAAGAGTTTTATTTATTTTGGTAACTAGATTTCATATCTTTTTGATTTGTAGTCAATATATAGACGAATTTTATTGATTGTAAACACAACATTGATTATTATTCATCTTTTATGATATTGAGAATTCTCTCAACACAAGCTTAAGTTTCGTTATAACTATTGCGTTGTATCAAATCAAACTTATCAAAAGATTTATCTTTTGTGGCGTTTGTCAATCGAGTATCACGAGGGTTGCCAAGGGCGGGTTCTTTGGAGGTTCTCTTGGAACGCGATTGTTTCTCTCGTGTTTATTTGTTGCTAAACTCTTGCTAGTTTAGAGGTGAATATCACACAATACTTGAATCAAAAGATCGGGAAAACAGACGCGTCTTGTTATTGTAATTGAATAGAGGGTGCGATTCACTTTTAATCGTGTTTGCTATTTATTCGTATCAAGATTCGCATCACCAACCCTTCACCTCCCATGCATGCTTTCCTATTTGGGCTTGTAACAATTACAAGGCCCATGGACTTTAATTTAATTGTCTCAAACATATTTGAGCCCAATTAGACATTACTTGATATTACTCAAGTCACTAGTTGAATAATTATTTTACTATTGGGCTCTACAAGACCCAATATGATTTAATTAATTCAACACTTGAATTAATTTAATTATTTGTACTCTACTAGGCCCACTAGTGTTTAATTAATTCAACACTTGAATTAATTTAATTTAGTCCATAATAATGTTTATGAAAATCACAATTTTCAAATACATTATTTATTTGGTCAACTTTTAATTTAGAAACACTTTCTCAAATTAAAAGTTACATTCTCCTTATAGAAGTCATACTTCTATTTTTTCCTTACGCTTATAAACTCCTTTATAAGCCGTTCAACACATTAAACTATTTTACTTCTCAACGGGATCTAGAAAGCTAGCACTTGTGTGGCCCTCAATGGTTCATTGATACAACTAGCCGTGGTTCCCATCTCCATGTGATTCGGACTAAACATGTCCTTATATGAGCATACCCCAATTGCTCCATTCTTTCTTATCAACTCCTTGATAACAAGAACGTCAGAACTCAAGTCTGATAGTACCCAACCAACCATGTTAAACGCCTAGTAGCATCACTTACATGATTCTCTAGGTATCAAATGATAGTGCCTGCAAGAACCATTCAATTATGGTTAGCGTACAGTACGGTCCCTTCAACTCATATATCCCGACCGATTCGACAACCATTGGTTTATCGAGAGTTGTCAATGAATCGATACTATGTGTCATGTTGTAGTTGCATCGATGGTGTAATCTATGAAACCCCTTTCATAATTACCACTATACTCTGATCAGAGATTTCATACTACATACAAATGGGATATCCATACCTGAAGGTAAGCGGTGAATCCCCGACTACAATGCATCGACTCCTATATGTTTCGACAGAACACCCAATCTTGCCACTTGATGACCCCAGGAGAGTCGGCCAACACTTGGCTCGACGTAATAGTTTCAAATATTATTAAAATAAAGATTGTTTATACATAGAGTTTCATTGTGAACACTCGGCTAACACTTGGCTCGACGTGCACCTACTCTAACACAATCACCCAGATAGCATTTCATCCTCTGACTGACTTCGGCAAACCGATCATGAAGTCCATGGTGACATTCTCCCACTTTCACTCGGGAATAGCGAGAGGCTTGAGCAAGCCTGCTGGTCTCTGATGCTCTGCTTTCACTAGCTGCCACGTCAGGCACTCAGATACAAAGCGTCTGATATCCTTCTTCATTCCTGGCCACCAATACAACAACTGCAGATCTCTGTACATCTTCGTACTCCCAGGATGAATAGGGTACGGTGACATATGGGCCTCTGATAGAATATCTGCTCGAATAGAATCACTGCTAGGAACCCACATTCTGTCTCGATATCTCACAATACCGTCGCTAACTATATACAAGACACTGCCCTTGGACTCATCTCTCTGCTTCCACTTTGCCAACTGCTCATCTGCTGACTGACCACTGTGAATACGGTCTAGAAGAGAAGACTGAATCGCCAAAGTAGATAGACGGGGAACTCTACCTCGATGATAAGTATCTAGGTCAAACCTCTGAATCTCAGACTGAAGAGGCCTCGAAATCGCTATATGAGCCATCGCTACGACTTTCCTGCTCAGTGCATCCGCAACTACATTAGCCTTACCCGGGTGGTAGCTAATTTCACAGTCATAGTCCTTCACTAGCTCCAACCAACGCCTGTGATGCATATTCAGCTCTTTCTGCATAAAGAAGTACTTGAGGCTTTTATGGTCGGTAAAGATCTGTCACTTCTCTCCGTATAAATAATGCCACAAAATCTTCAAGGCAAATACGACGGCTGTCAACTCTAGGTCATGGGTAGGGTAGTTCTTCTCATGGATTTTCAACTGTCAAGAAGCATACGCTATCACCTTCCCATGCTGCATCAACACTGCGTCTAGACCGAGCTTCGAAGCATCGGCATACAAAACAAACTCACCGGGCCCTGACGGCATGGCCAATACTGGCGCTGAGATAAGAGCTTGCTTCAAAATATCGAAGCTCTTCTGACACTCATCGCTCCACACGAATTTAACATTCTTCTTTGTCAATGATGTGAGTTGAACTGCGATAGAGGAGAATCCCTGAATAAACTTCCGAAAGTATCCTGCTAGGCCAAGGAAACTACGGATCTCTGATGTATTTTGCGGCACAACCCAATCTCTGACTGCTGCAACTTTCGCTGGGTCTACCTCAATACCGCTGCTAGAAACGATGTGGCCTAAGAACACCACCTTCTCTAACCAGAACTCGCACTTACTGAACTTCGAGAATAACTTATGCTTCTGCAAGGTCTGCAAAACTGTGGTCAGATGTCTGCTGTGATCCTCTTGATTCTTTGAGTAGACAAGAATGTCGTCTATGAAAACTATCACAGACTGATCATGATACGGCTGAAATACGCGATTCATGATATCCATGAAGATCGTTGGCGCATTCGTCAAACCGAACGGCATCACAAGGAATTCGAAGTGGCCATATCGAGTCCTAAAAGTAGTCTTGGAAACATCGGCATCTTTCACCCTCAACTGGTGATAACCGGAATGCAGATCAATCTTAGAGAATACTGAAGCTCCCTACAACTGGTCAAACAAATCTTCAATCCGCGGAAGTGGGTATTTGTTCTTCACTGTAACCTTGTTCAACTCCTGGTAATCAATGCAAAGCCTCATCGTACCATCCTTCTTCTTCACAAACAAGACTGGCGCGCCCCATGGTGAAAAAACTCGGGCGAATGAACTCCTTGTCTGGAAGTTCCTGAATCTGCTTCTTAAGTTCTGCCATCTCTGTCGGTGCTAATCGGTACGGTGCTTTTGAGATCGGAGCCATACCTGGCAGAAGCTCAATAGAAAACTCCACCTCTCGCTCGGGTGGCATACCGGAGATGTCCTTAGGAAAAACGTCTAGAAAATCTCTAACAATAGGAACATCGGAGGCTGACTGACTGGGTGCCTCGGGCACGGATACAAAAGTTGCTAAAAACTGCTCGACACCCTCTATGCATGAGCTTCCTAGCCTGGACACAAGGTATAATGCGTGGTAAAGGAAAGTTCCTGTCTGGCTCGAATAAGAACTGTTCCATCCCAGGCGGTCGGACTAGAATAGATCTCTGCTGGAAGTCGATCAAAACTATGTTCCTTAATAGCCAGTTCATACCCAAAATGATTTCAAACTCTGGCATCGGAAACACGATCAGATCCTCATAACCAAGATTGCCATGAAGCTCGTGTTCTATGTCTCGGATCACATTAGTAGCTGCCATCTCCTCACCAGAGGGCAACACTACTGAATAGGCTATATCTAGCCCAATGGTCTTGACCTTGAGAAAATTCGCAAAGGTCTCCGAAATAAATGAGTGAATAGCCCTTGAATCTATCAAGGCTTTCATAGCTGAACCCGCTATAAAGATTCTCCCTGAAAGGTTGGAACGTCAAGCTGAACCCAATAATTACTAGAACTAACTTATAGACATGCAAAGGTCAAAGTTCTTCTAACCTAATTCCCGAAGGTACCACTGATTAGAACAAGCAATCCTGTCACAATTCTAAGTTCAAAATCTTAACCCTGATTCCCAAAATCTTGAATTTCAAATATAAACTTAAAGATTTAAGATACCTATCATGAGCATTGTGTCTGGGTTCGTCTCCGCTGCATGGAGAGCAAAAACTCTGCCATGGGTATGCAGACTTCCCTGCGGGCATTGCTACAACAAGTGGTCTGGACTACCACACTTGTAACACTTCCCTGAGCCATACATACACGCTCCAGCATGGCGGCGTGTGCACCTAGGACAGACTGGGTGCTCAAAAGTCCTCGGGACTGCGCGTCCCCGCTGCTGCTGCTATCCTCTGATTCTGAGGTGGGCCGTGGAAAGGCCTCTTATTCTGGGGCTGTTGCTGAGGAGGAGGAGGGCGGTGCGGCACTTGAACTGGTCGCTTGCCTTGGCGGTCTATCTCAATGTCATTCAAATCCTGCTCTGCAGCCAGAGCTCTGGAGACAGCGAAATCATAAGTAGTAGGGCCAGCCACCCTAACATCACGGTGAAAGATCGGCCGTAGACCATCCAAAAAATGCCTCAACTTAGGCTCCGTCATCACTCGCAATCAGGGGCACAAAATGGCAACCCCTCTCAAACTTACGGATGAACTACGTAACAGTCATATCTCCCTGGCTCAGGGTCATGAACTCCCTGGTCAACCTGGAACGCACTTCGTCAGTAAAATATTTGGAGTAGAATACCTCCGTGAAGCGCGTCCAGCTCAGAGTAGCCAAGTTCAGGGCTACTGATGCTCCTTCCCACCATAAGCAGGCATCTCCTCTGATTAGATAGATAGCACAACGAACCTTATCCTTGTCTCTAAGCTCCATGAACTCGAAGATAACCTCGAGGGACTTAATCCAGCCCTCGGCGATCATGGGATCTGCAGTCCCTGAAAACTCCTTCGGTCGCATCTTCATGAACCGCTCATAGGTAGCCTCAGGCCCTGCCGGCCTAGTTGCCACAGCATTGTTCCCCGCAAAATGTGCGAAGAACTGAGTCATCCCAACTAACATCTGGGCATTCATGTCCGGTGGAGGGGGTGGAGGTACATTCCTCTCCTGCCTCTGATTCTCGCCGTCCTCCTGGCGAGGTTCATCATCTCTCGTGCGCTCAAGAATGTGTCTAGGAGGCATACTGTTCCATACATAGCCCATATGTAACTATAATGCATAATCTCTATTATTTCTTTAAATTTAAATAAATACTGCATAATCATAATTTTGACATAAAATACTTCATGAAAACATGATGTTAAAATATTTCATGCTTTAAACACAATGCGTAAACGTAAAACTTATAGACCGAAGACGTGACTTCGTGAGCTTCTCGAGATCAGTAGTAGTATAACCCTTTATAAGAACATAGGCTCTAATACCAACTGTAAAGGCTCGAAATTCGTACATGAAAATTTGCGAAATAATTTAAAATTTTCTTTTAAATAAATAACATGCCTCATTCATAAAATATACAGATAAAAGATTCAATGTTTAAAGTAGTAGCGGAAGTAAATATTTGTTTCAAAGAAACAACTTAAAATAATTCATCGTGATAAAATGAGTTTGCATAAAATAATAAATAAACTAAGAAATGAGGTCCTCGGGTTCCTACTACTGCAGACCCAAGATTGCTCACTGATCCCCGCCCTCGGCCCCGACCTCATCAGTACCTACAACAATCAAGTCTAGTGAGTCTAAAGACTAAGCATGCATATATCGTAGATAACAAGTAAATATATCATAAAATTTCATGTCGTGTAAAGATATCATATCGTAAAACGTAAGGTGAAAATATCTTGTCATGAGTAAATATAAATACGTGCATAACTGAAAAATCGTAAGTGAAATGTTTGCTCAATAGAGCCCTGTCATGAAATAGCATATCATAATTTTTGTTGAGAATATGTTCTACGCAAGTGGCCCATAACATGAACTGCATCGTCTGATCAGACTAAACCACAGTATACTGGGCGGTAGAGATCATCACAGTCCTTGGACTAGATATCCGTACCAATACATGAACATGAACCGATCAGTGAACACCGGATGAAGTAATAATCCCATGATAAGCTGCAATCCCAGGAATGTGAAGTGGCCACAAGCAATATCGCATATATCTCAAAAATAAACTTTTATATTTTTATGCACGTAATATAATTAAATGTCCTGTATTATTTTACCGAATGGGTTGGTTCGTTCCCAGGCTTGCTGCGACCTAATTCTTACATGAGAAAAATGCAAATAATCTTAACTTGAGAATGACTTCGTAATTGAACCCAAAAACGGGGCCAACTAGACCAACAACTTAAATTCTAACCATGACTCCGTGCCAACCCAAACAGACAGCAAACTATCGTTTAGTCATGATTAAAATACACCTAAAATGATGAAAAAATTCTCCTAAAATTGTAAAATTCGAATTTTGGTGAATGGAGGCCATAAACATGAAACGCTATTTCGAGAGTCATTTTGGCACATTGCACCGTAAATTCTCGTACGACCTCTAAACTTAACCGAATCACGAACATCCAAAAACATGACCTTACTAATTCGATGAGGTACTGTCCAGTCCAAGGCCATATGCTAAAAGCCAACCAAGAACTGAAACATGCCTCTGAACCGAAGCACCAAGTTGCTGTCCAAAATTACAACAGCAGTGCTTGCGCTTGAATCGCTTCGTTTGCGAGGCTATTGGCCATTGGGGCTTGAACCACCGACCAGAGCCTCTTATCAACATCCTAAGGTGTGGCTTGAACCATGTCTAAGGGCCCTAGGCCATCCACAATCCAAGCAACACCTGCCACCACTCACAAGCTCCACTCGAGAACGCATCTCACACACGTGGGGTGTCTTGATCGTTCTTGCTGTCACATGTCATTCCAGTGGCCATATGATCGACCATGGCATGATATAGACATCATGAGGTATTGTATGAACCATGGCTAAGGGCTAAAAAAGCCAACCAAGATCCACACTACCCCTAAAATTCAAAACCTGCACATGCAGAAAACCGATGGGACCATGGCTAGGGTTCGAAGGGCACTTGTCTTGTTTTATTTCGAAAACCGATGGGACCATGGACCAAGCCTTGAAAGGCTGACTTGGTCATGTCTTAGACATAACAAGGAGAGATTATAACCATGGCTATAGCCCCTAGGGCAGCCAAGATCAAAACCCTCCCTCTTGATAGCAAAACACGAAAATTCGAGACTCAAAATGACATTATGGACGAGTTGCTGTCATTTCCCTTCCTTTTGTGCATGGGGCTTGAACTAATGGACCAACAAGGTCCTAAACCATCCTAGGACATTCCTAGGTGCAGCCTTGGGAGCCTAGGATCAAGCCCACCACCTGAACTCACAAAAACAAGCAACCCGTGAGGCATAGAGGAAACCGAAACAAAAATCTGTACATGTTTCGAAAATAATGTTGTGATGGTTTCGGTTTTTGCTAGTAAAAATCATGTATATGTGATGTTTAAAATACCTATATGGCTTTATTGAAGAGCAAGGAAGAATATAGACATGCCTTGGATTTGTTTTGAAAGAAAAACAAATTAATTCAACGACGCGGCGCGGCGGAGACGGAGTTGCTTCACTTTCTTGTTTTTTCTCTTGTTTTCCTCTAGCCTCACACGATTTTTGAGAGGTTATGCTACTGAAATTTTCGAAGAAATGGAGAGAAGGATGTCTAGGGAAATGAATGGGGAAGTTGCAAAGTATTTGGGAGATAAAATGGCAATCTAGAAACTTTTCTATCCTTGAGTTGGGAGATCATGGAAATGATTTGATCTCAAAAGATTTGAAATTGATTTGCTAGGGCTGAGGGCCGATTTTATCATGTCAAATAAGGTAGAAAAATTGCATAATTGTTAATTATTGAAGATTAAATGGTGAGGGAATTATCTATCAAGAAAAAGAGTAAGGAAAGATATCAAAGAAAATAAGTTGTCAAAAGTTTTAAAATCTAGAAAGGAGGGGGGCCGATTTTCTTTAAAAAAAAGAGGTATGAATATTGCTTAATTAATATTTATTGAGGATTTAAAATGAGGGAATTAATTATGCCATGAAAGGATTAAGGAAAGATATCAAAATGGTGAGTTGACAAATCAATATTAAATCTTGAGGGAAGCGGCCGAAAATTGCATGATAAATGGAGGGAAAATATTTCTTAATTATTGAATTTTAAATCTTTAGTGTTTTATCTACCCATCAAATATTTTAGTGAATTAATAAATTAATTATTGAACCTAAATGAACTTATTTACTACTTACCTCAAATTACTTAAATAATTCCTTAAAAATTCTTTTACATTGAATTAACTTATTATTTATCTTAAATAAATTCTAAGAATGTTTTCTTAATATCAAATTTTATCTTCATACTCCAACTCCAGTCCGGCCTCACTTATTTAACTGAAAAGATAATAACTAACTACTGCATAAAATAATTAAATTTAAAGAAAAGAATTTAAATCCACATGCATAAAAATCATTTTAATTTAAATAATAGTAATTATGCATGGGTTATACGTAGTCTGATCTACGGGTTCTACAGGTTTAATGGGACATTTTGTTGTGGCTAAAACTTTAAGCGAATTACATGAACATTTCTATTGGCCACATATGAAGCGTGACGTTGAACGAGTTTGTGATAAGTGCATAACTTGTAGGCAAGCTAAGTCTAGGACACAACCACATTGATTTTATACACTATTTCATGTCCCTAGTGAACCTTGGATTGACATATCTATGGACTTTGTTTTGGGGTTGCCTAGGACTAAGAAGGGGAGGGATGCGATATTTTTTGTTGTTGATAGATTTTCTAAGATGACACATTTTATTGCTTGTCACAAAACTGATGATGCTTCTCACATTGCGGAATTTTTCTTTAGAGAAGTCGTTAGATTGCATGGTATGCCTAGGACTATTGTTTTTTACCGTGATGTTTACTTTTAGAAAACGTTGTGGGCTAAACTTGACACAAAATTGTTTTTTTCTACCACTTGTCATCCTCAAACGGATGGACAAACTGAGGTTGTTAATAGAACGTTAGGAACACTTTTGCGTGCGATACTTAAAAAGAACTTAATAGAATTGGGAAGACTGTTTGCCATTTGTTGAGTTTGCGTATAATCGTTGCATGCATTCAACTACAAATTATTCGACATTTGAGATTGTTTATGGTTTTAATCCTTTGACTCCGTTGGATTTGATGTCTTTACCTGTGAGTGAAAGGTTAAACATGGATGGCAAAAAGAATGCTGAATTTGTTAGGGGTTTTCAAGAAAAGGCCAAGGCCAACATAGAGAAGAAGAATGAGCAATATGCCAAACAAGCCAACAAGGTGAAGAAGAAGGTGGTCTTTGAGCAAGGTGATTGGGTGTGGCTAAACTTGAGGAAGGAATGGTTCCCCGAGAAGAGACGTTCAAAGCTATTGCCTAGGGGTGATGGACCATTCCAAGTCCTTGAAAGGATCAATTACAACGCCTACAAACTCAACCTACCAGGTGAGTATAAAGTGAGTTCTACTTTTAATGTTAGTGATTTGTCGTTATTTGATGTAGGTGATGAACAAGATTTGACGACAAATCCTTTTCAAGAAGGGGAGGATGATGCGAATACGGATGGTCAAGCCCCAAGGAAAGCGTGGGACCCTTTAGAGTTACCGGAGGGACCAATTACGAGGGGACGATTGAAGAAGTTCAAGGAAGTGTTGCATGGACTTATGAGCTAAAGAGAATGACTTACAAGTGGGGTGCAGAGTGCGGAAGGCTTCGTGATGCATGGGATTATTTGTGAGGGCCAAAGGAATATTATTCAAGCGACTTTTGAACGGCCGAGACTACATAGACCCGAGCACGGACCTGTACACGGGGTCCGTGTCCATTACACACAAGAATGAAGAAATCTAGAGTCGACACAGACCCAAGCACGGACTTGTACACGGGGTCCGTGTCCTTTGTTTGCTGGAGAGTATTTTTTGCCGAGTGTACACGGACCCTTACCTGGAGGCCTACACGGGATCCGTGCCCTTTACGTTTGGGCGAGAATATTTTTTCCTTTTTAGAGTTTTAATTATTTTGGTAACTATATTTTGATAACTTTTGATATGTAAACATATGATGGACGAAAATTAACACACAATTCAGATTATTATTGATATTTTATCAAATTTTGAGATTTTCTCTCAACTTTTTCAAAGCTTCACTTTGTGTTCGTCAAAAACCAAACTTACCAAAGTTTTTAACTTTGTGGCGTTTGTCGATCGTTCTTATACGGATTTTCAAAGACGAGTTCTTTGAAGGTTCGTCATAATTTCGGTTGTTTATTTCGTGATTATTTGTTACTAAACTTTTCACAGTTTAGAGGTGAAAATCATACACACGGTTCAAAAGATCGGGACAACAACGATTCCTTGTTCGATATTGAATTGAGGGCGCGATTCTAAATTGATCGTGTTTGCTATTTATTCGTACGAGGATATATATCAGTAATCGAAATGAACTGTGAATGGTATTTGAACATTAAATAATTGCTATTGAAACTTCCAGGCCAAATGCCAAATACTTTAATAGAGGAATGAATAGTAATTATCTCACCTGATAACTTACAGTTTAGGCTTGATTAATAATCCGAATTGTTGAGCAAGTCCTAAAAATATATTATGAATGATATTTATATGTTATAGTTTTAAGTAAATAGCTAATCATTTACAGATTATTTTTTTGTTCAAAATTTAACCCGGTTGATTTTACTTAAGTTCGCAAAATTCATATTAATTAGAAAATATCTCTAAACATTACGAAAGTTGGCCAAAAAGTGGGAAACATCACCAAGAAGGTTCGGCCACCGGAAAAACACTGATACGGCGGTGCGTGAGGTACACGCGCCAATGGTTCCAGCGCGTGACTGGCCTTCCGGCGGCCACGCGTGGCCGGGTTTTTTTCCAGCTTATGTAACTTTGTAAGATCTTTAATTCTTGTGTTGAAAGTATTTTCAAATTCCTATCCGATCAATACCAGATTTAATATCATCTCATGGAGAACTAAGGTACTCTGGCAATCCGAAAATGTTAGTTCCTGCAATATTTTTGGATGACGGACGGTATGTACCTTATCTATGCAACAAGATGTACAACTGTGTTCAAGTCAACCTCTAGTTTGGTGTGTAGCTATAAGAAAGATGAGCGTAGATTACGTTGCTTGAAACGAGATTCCTGTTGCCGTTTTTTGGAATATCTTGGTTTGATTTTCTTGTTCTTGATCGATCTTTTACACACCTCCAGTGCTATATTGTTTTAAGATATGAGGTGAATAATTGGTGATTTATTGGAATTTTTCGGAAAGGGTATAGATTTTTCTTTTATTTTCTTCTCTTTTCCTCCTTCCTTTCTTCCTCCTTCTTTCGTTTCTTTCTTCTCGGTTGATTTGTGATTTTAGAATGAAAGAGCATTTGGATATATATATATAGCCGTGATTCCATGCTTATGCTTATTAATTTTTTTATTTATTAAATGGAAATATTATGTTTATCCAAACTAAATATATTATTATATTTTTTGAATCTAATTATTATATTACATTAAACTTATGTATTGAACCAAATTATAAATTATCTTACATTGAACCTAATGATTAATGTATTTAATTACTTAACATATATGTTGAGCTTACTTATAATATTTTATTATATTTTAGGTATTTAGTCTTGGAATGAGAACCTCATAGTACTTGATAAATTTGAAGTATATTGTGATGTATTTTAATGTATTTCTAGATACTTTGGACAAATAAAATATGTGCCGAAAAATAATGTGGTAAAAATAATAAAATAAAATTTAGTTATACTAATAAATTTTTAAATGCATTTATGCACCTTTCTTTTTAGGATGTCACAATATCCCCTCCTTTTAAAAATCTGGTCCCCAGATTTAAGAGTTATTGGAATAAATGCGGATATTGACATATCATATCTTTCTCTGTTTCCCACGTTGTTTCTTCAATGTTTTGGTTTTTCCATAAGACTTTTATCAATTGAATTGGTCGACCATGAAGTTCCTTTATTCTCTGGTCCAAAATCTTCACAGGTTGTTCTTCGTACGTTAGATTTTCTTCCAGATCTATCTGTTGGTGATCAATTAATTGGAATGAGTCTACTTTGAATTTCCTTAATTTGATACGTGGAATACGTTATGTATACCAGAGATATTTTAGGTAGAGATAGACGATAAGCCACAGTGCCTATTCGTTCTATCACTTCAAAGGGTCCAACAAATCGAGTATGCAACTTTCCCTTCTTTCCAGTACGCTTGATTCCTTTTCTTGGTGATACTTTTAGTAATACGTAATCTCCGACTTCAAATTTCAAATCTTTCCGCCTCTTATCTGCATGACTCTTCTATCGACTTTGAGCTGTTTGTATTCGTTGCCTGATAAGTTGTATTTTGTCCATAGCTTTTTGTATAATGTCATGCCTGATTGCTCGTTCTTGTCCATTCTTTGTGTCTCTCCATTCATCCATATTCCAGTTAAGAGGAGAGCGGCATTTTCTTCCATATAATGCTTCATATGGCGCCATTTTATTGAAGATTGATAACTATTGTTGTATGAAAATTCTACTAGAGGCAAATGCTTTCCTCAGTTTGCCCCAAAATCCAGCACACATGCGCGAAACATGTCTTCCAATATTTGAATGGTTTGTTCAGACTGACCATCAATATGCAGATGTCCTGTTGTGCTAAAATTTAATTTGCTACCAAGGCATTCCTTAATTTTTTCCATAATCTTGACGAAAACTTCGGATCTCTATCAGACAATGGTAGTGGGGATACCATGTAACCGTATAATTTCCTTCTGATAGAGTTCAGCCAGTTTTTCCACCTCATATTTGTGACTTATGGGTATGAAATGTACTGACTTGGTTAAGCGATAAATGATAACCCATATGCTATTAAAACATCCTATGAGCTAGGTAATCCAGTCACAATGTCCATAGTGATTTGATCCCATTTCAATTCTGGTATAGGAAGTGGTTGCAAAAGACCTGCTGGTTTTTGATGTTCGGCCTTTATCATTTGGCAAGATAGACATTGTGAAATGAAATCTGCGATATCTCGTTTCTTTCCTTTCCATCAGAAGTGTTTTTTAATCTCTTGGTACATCTTAGATTGTAATGCCCGAGATTTTTATTCTGATAATCTGTAACTATTGATTATGATTTGATATGATTATGAAGGATCATTCCGAGACACAAAATGAGATTGCATGTGAGATTTAATGTGCGAGGACAGTACCATTCGTGCACATGCGCGACAGAATGCGCGCACATGCGCGAAATGGGCAGAAGACCTCGCGCATCTGCGCGGAGTGAGGGCGCGAATATGCGCGAGCTGTGCGAGAAGTCAATGCCAATTCCATAGAACCTCACGCATATGTGTGGAAGATGGGCGCACATATGTGCGAGCTGTCGAGGAGATTATTGCCGAGACCAGTAGGTCTCGCGCATATGCGCCGAGGAGGGTCGCGCATATGCGGGAGACGTGCTGCAACAAGAACGAGCCACTTGGTTTCAGGTATGCAATATATATATAACAAGCCTTCTAAATTTCCTCAGAAACAATCATAAAGGAACAAGAAAAGATTCTGGAGAAGTTGTGAAAAATCCCTACGCCTTTTTAGATTTGTGATTGTAAAAGATCCGCCTGTCAGAATTTCAATCCGACTTTAGTACTGTGTTTCTATAGATGAGAGCTTCGACTGGATGTAATTTTTATTACGTTTGGTTGTGTTTTGAAATTATGGTATTGTCAGAATCGGATGTGATTCATATATGATGTTCTTGACATGTTAGACATCGTATAATTGAACCCAGATTGAATAACAGATACCGTATGAAATTAGTATGATTTTAAAAGTTGATTTGATTGAGATGTGATATCAGAATTGTATTGTTATCGATTATGAGATGTTGGGATTAATATCTGATTGATATTGTATTGCTTGGTATATTGAGATTATGCCGTTATGTCGTTAAAACAGAATTTGATTTAGTTCTGATTATATCCAGTATTGATTGAGTAGGGTATTGATATTGTATTCCTCGCTATTGTCATTGCCAGATTGAGTATTGACAGCCTTTGAATTCGAGACTTCGATTTCAGCAGATCGACAGAAAGAAATGTATAAATCAATGTTTATTCGGGATTGCACAACTCGATTTTGATTTAACTTGAGTTTCCCAAAATCACATACTAAATTGCCATTGCCTTGATATGTTGCAATGTGTGATATTGATATGCTTATTCTATTGATTTATAGCAAAGCACGCGTTAGAGTCTTGGGCAGATATGCCTAGTCTTTGTCAGAACCGCCAAGTCACTGAACTTTTGGGTATATATCGATGTGCTTAGGAGTAGATCGACTTCTATTGCAGATATTCGATATAGATAGCCAAAGTCTGGGAATAAGGACGTACCACCATCTGGCTGGGGAAAGTAGGTGGGAGGACGTTGCGTTCTTATTCAACCGGGATTCCTAGATTAGAAATGAGTTGAGTCTGAAGTGACGAGTCTAGAGTTTTATGTATTACTTGATATCGATATATGTCTTTCATATTTGATACATGCTATTGATATGTGTTTCATACTTTTATATATGCTTTTATATGACTGTATGTTTGCATTATTCTCACCGGAGTTATCCGGCTGTTATCTTGTTTGTATGTGTACATGACAACAGGTGAGGCAGGATCAGGATCAGGAAGAGGATGAGAGATTCAGAATTAGCGTGGAGATCCGGACTTAGAGCAGATTGATTTTCAGTACTTGATATAGTGACTGAACTTTAGTTGAGATAAATAAATGTTGTACAAAAATTGTAGTTTTATATTGATATGTATATCAGATTGAGTACAATGCGTTTCCGCACTTGCATTTTAAACAAAAAATTATGTCCCACATTACTTAATTGTTATATTGATTCTTAATAATGATTAAGAAGACGAATTAGGTTCGGGTCCCCACATAGATCCTCCTGGATGTATGCTGATCCGAGACTGATGTGATTTTTCCATTATTTTATTTTTGATTGAGCTAGGCACGCAAATACGGTCATGGAAGAAAAGTATTCCTTGGGAATTGGTGACGAAATTTGTATCAGTACTGAGTTTTGAAACTTCTTGGTCCAATTCTTGATTTTGCTTAATTCTGGTATGAAATTCATGTTGGATTCTTAATCCGGCCAAGTGCCCACGTGAATGTATGTGTATCCATTCTCTTGCTTCTTTCATTTCCAAACAAGCCATGCTAATCTTTTACTAAAGCATCAGCCACTATATTAGCTTTACCTGATTGATAAAGTATGGAACAATCGTAATCTTCCAAAAATTCAATCCATTTTCTTGTCTCATGTTCAGCTCTTTTTGAATAAATAAGTACTTCAAGCTTTTGTGGTCCGTATAAATATCAAAAGTGGAACTGTACAAGTAGTGTCTCCATTTTGCTAATGCAAACATTATTACTCCTAATTCCAGATCATGAGTGGGATAATTTAACTCGTGATTTCTATATGCATATGCAATAAATTTATCGTTTTACATTAATAAACATCCAAATCCTTCTTTTGAGGCATCTATGTAAACCACAAATCCTTCTATTCCTTCTAGTAAAGCTAATACAGGTGCACTGGTAAGCATTTATTTTAATTTGAAAAAACTTTTCTCACACATCATTCCACAAGAAAGGTTTGTCTTTGCGAGTTAGCTGTGTCAGGAGAACAACAATTTTCGCAAAATCTTTAATGAATCTTCGGTAGTATCCTGCTAGGCCGAGAAAACTTCTAATTTATGTGATGTTGATTGGTTGTTTCCAGCGAGATATAGCTTCTATTTTTGCAAGATCTACTTTCAGTCCTTTCTTAGAGATAAAGTGGCCAAGAAATGACACTTTTTGTAGCCAAAATTCAAACTTACTGAATTTGGCATACAATTGATGTTCTTTCAAATTTTTGAGAATCAATCGTAGATGTTCATATTGTTCCTCATGAATTTTTGAGAATATCAAAATGTCATCTATGAATATGACAATTAATTTGTCCAAGAATGGTTGAAATATTCAATGCATCATTTCCATGAATGCTGCAAGAGCGTTGGTTAATCCGAATGGCATTGCCACAAACTCATAGTGTCCCTAACGAGTATTAAAAGCCGTTTTGGAGATGTCATCCTCCTTAATTCTCAATTGGTAATATTCTTGTCTCAAATCAAGTTTTGAATATACTTGAGCGTTGAGACCACCCTTGTAAGACAACAAATAATTCTTCAATATTTGTTAGAGGATATTTGTTTTTGATGGTAACATTGTTAAGTTCCCGATAATCAATGCACATCCTTAGAGTTCCATCTTTCTTTTTGACAAATAATACAGGAGCACCCTGGAAGCTGGCTTATTTATCAAATAAGCAAGAAATCATTGTCCGTTTTCTTTTAGTATGGTCCTAGCTTCTGCTGTTGATACTATTCCCACGGTATGGTTAGCTTTGGAAATGATTGGATGAGAAGTTTGAAAATAAACTTCTTTTGTGTAGCAATTGCGCTGAGATTGGTGTCTAAATAACAAGTCCATTTCAAGAATAATATCATAGTTTTTGATAGGTAATTCAATCAAATCTGCTAGATATTATTTTTCTTGGAAGTTTAAGGGACAGTTTTTGTAAATGATGTCAGTAATCATCATTGTCCCTAAAGGTGAGCTAATTTCGAAGCTATATGGTAGCTGCTCCGATAACAGTGGTAATTTATGTTCAAAAACTTTTGAGATAAAAGAATGAGTAGCTCCTGGATAAAATAGAATTGGATAATATGGTAACAGTGCCTTCTACGACTGCAGTGGGGTCAAGTTCCTCCTCTTTGTTTTCAAAGAGGGCATAGGTTCGAGCGGGTATCTTTGGCTTTGTTGTGGGTTGAGTCTTCTGCGTTTTTTTTTTTTGACAATCTTGAATACAGTGTTGCTCACTTCCGCAAATAAGACATTTCCCACCTTTTCTCCAGCACTTTTCTTCTTCATGATTTGGTAATCCGCAATATCCACACTTTTTACTGTCTCTTGAAACGTTTCCTTTTACAGCTTCTCCTTGCCTGACTGGTTGTGTTCTTTTTTCAAATTTTCTTTTCCGATTGTTATCTTCAAAAAGGTTGGGCTTCCTGATTTTCTTTTCTTCTTCCTCTTTTTTAAGAAGTACCTTGATGTCTTCTTCTACTCTTAGAGACAGCAGAAAAATAACTGGTGACTTCTGTGGACAATGTTGCCGAACAAATATCTAGATTTAATCCTTGAGCAATTTTTTTTCTTTTTCTTACATCATCTTCCATGTATTGTGATGCATAATGTATAAGACGGTGGAATTCTGCCTCATATTGAGCTACGGTCATGTCACCTTGGACTGAATCCATAAATTCACATTCTCGAGTATTTAATATAATTTGAGTAATATAATTACCTTTGAATTCTTGCAGAAAATTGTCCCACGTTTTTGGAGTGTGATTATTTGTCCACTTATGTTTTACTGTACGCCACCAGTTGTGAGCTGCTTCCTCAAATAAGTAAGTGAAAAAATTCACATTTTGTTCTTCAGAATAATTGAGAATAGAGAATATTTTGTTAATTTTGCTTAGCCAAGATTCTGCTTGATACGCATCTGGTTTGCCTTCAAACTTTGGCGATTTGAATCTAAAAAATCTCTTAAGAGCTCGATCATTTGCCTCAATGTGACTTTCTTGAGCTTGATCATGAGGTCATGGTGGATTTTGATGACAAAACTCCAAAAATTGATGCATTATTTCCATCATATTTTGTACGTTCTTGTGGGGGATTGTGTTGAGCGTTTCTGGAATTTCCTCCAGCTGCTGAGTTGTGGTCATCTTGAGAGGGAATTTCTTGTCTGATTCTGGCTTGAGTACTATTTTGTGAAGACGTCATTCTAACACATAAATATAAAATATGAACATATCATGCACTATATTTATATATATATATATATATATATATATATATATATATATATCATAAATGTACATAGTTATGTCATAGGGTAAGCAGTCGATTTATTTATAAACAAGACATGTTTCAAATATTTACAATACACAAGCATAATACAAACAGAACTAGCAAACAAAGTCATCATGCCTACAAAAATTGATGATCATCATACCTACAAAAGATGATGATTATTAATACTAGTTATATACTAGTGCAAAATAGTCATTGTCTTCATATCTCGTCGTCTGAGAGATCTATAAAAGTTAAGTGAATCGTGCCTTCATTTGTGCCTGTGGTTCCCATGGTAACATTTTGATCTGTATTTGGCAGTGATGAATATGGTTCAACTGGGTTCGATTCATAACTAAGCTCATTAACATTTTCACTTTCAGGTATGATAGCATTGGAACAAGTTCATCTACTACAAATGCAAAGTTTTTCCCCGTGAGGTCAGGAAGAAATTTAACTTCAGGTGACTGCAACAGATAATCTTCTATCATAAAGGGTTTTTGATCTATTGTTGTGTTCATGACTCCAGGATATTCTACAAAATGGGCTGATACATACTGTGGAATATTTTTAGTCAAGCTATTACCTCCGGTTTCAAATGTGTTAGTGATGGGAGGAGATGTGGTCTGATTAGCTTGATTTGTGTAAGATGGACCGATAACACGAGGTTCCATTCCTTAGAGAGATTGATAAACTAGTTCACGCCCATGCATGATTAAGTGATCAATGTAGATCGAAGGGTGTGATACTCCTTTTAAGAAACTAATCAAACATCGATCATAGAATTCATGCATGTCTAGTAAATATATAAGGGTACAATCTATTTCATATAGTACATGACCCAAATCTTCTTGATATGCTAGATTATCATCCCTCATCCGTTCTTTAATAAATCGATGAAAAGTTTCAGTTGTTCCAAAGGTTTGAAAATGCTCCCGACACATATTCACTAGGCATTTCAAATCCGAGTTTTCTTTGATTAATTTTGCTATTTCTTCATCCATTTGTTTGATGATTATAGTTTGTTTTTGCCTTAATGTCCCACTAGACTCCGTCATCCTGAAAGGAGACATTTCAATTATGAGGAAAAACATAAAGCTTAACGTATGACATTATAATAAACCTTAGGCTCATGTCTCTAGACTCTAAGAAACTTGGCTCTGATACTACCTCTGTGGCGCCCGGTTTAAGAATTCATAATTATTCCCTTACTAAGTGCCACATTTTCTACAATATTTTTTTTATTGAACTGTTATCTTTATTTTTACTATTATTATTATTATTAAAAAGATATTGTAGATAAAATTTAAATATTTTCTACTATCATTAAAAGATTATATACAAATATTTACATTCTTATTTCAAATATGTACAATTATTTTACAGCGAAAGTTTAACATTTATTTATTAACAGATCATCACAACTTTCAAATGCTCTTATTTCAGCTTCAGTTATTTTCCTCCTGTTCCAATTCTGGGGTTCCTGTGTCTTGAAATTATAATAGACGAAAGAAACAGAGGGTTAAGTCTTTGAGTACTTAGTGAGTTTAAATTAGTATATATCTTTTAAATAAGTTAAAATAGCGCTTCATAATAATTATGCATGAAGTAATAGGCATAACAAATTAGATGTTATGAATGCTATGAAATGTTAAAATTGATAAGATAAATGAAATTTTTCATAAATTAACATGGATGGCTCTAATTGAGCACCTATAAGATCATTTTATGAGCCGGGTGAACCATTTTCCGGAACGAAATATTCGGTGCGCGTTGTTCAGATGAACCATATACTTGGGACTTTTGACCCGTTGTTCATTAGACTCACTTTCTGGGCCAAAGCCAGTTGTCCAGTGGAATCAATTTCCGGACCGAAATCCGTTGTCCATGACTCCATTCATTAATGATATATCAATCCGTTCATAAATATGCAAGAAAATATATCAGTAATCGAAATGAACTGTTAATGATATTTGAACATTAAATAAATGTTATTGAAATTTCCAGGCCAAATGCCAAAGGCTTTAATGGAAGAATGAATAGTAATTTTCTCACCTAATAACTTATAGTTTAGGCTTGATTAGTTATCCGAATTCTTGGAACAAGTCCTAAAAATATGTTATGAATGATATTTATATGTTAGAGTTTAAATAAATAGCTGATCATTTCCACATTATTTTTTTATTCAAAATTTAACCCGGTTGATTTTACTTACGTTCGCAAAATTCATATTAATTAGAAAATATCTCAAAACATTACGAAAGTTGGCCAAAAAGTCGTAAATATCACCAGGAATGTTCGGCCACTGGAAAAACGTCGTTACGACGGCACGTGAGCTACACGCACCGACGGTTGCGGTGCGTGACTGGCCTTCTGGCGGCCATGCGTGGCCGAGTTTTTTTCCAGCTTATGTAACTTTGTAAGATCTTTAATTCTTGTGTTGAAAGTATTTTCAAATTCCTATCCGATCAATACCAGATTTAAATATCATCTCATGGAGAACTAAGGTACTCCGGCATTCCGAAAATGTTAGTTCCTGCAATATTTTTGGACGACGGACGGTATGTACCTTATCTATGCAACAAGATGTACAACTTTATGTACAAGTCAACCTCTAGTTTGGTGTGTAGCTATAAGAAAGATGAGCGTAGATTACCTAGCTTGAAACGGGATTCCGTTGCCGTTTTTCGGAATATCTTGGTTTGATTTTCTCGTTCTTGATCGATCTTTTTACATCACCTCCAGTGCTATATTGCTTTAAGATATGAGGTGAATAGTTGGTGATTATTGGAATTTTTCGAAAAGAGTATAGATTTTTCTTATATTTTCGTCTTTTCCTCCTTACTTTCTTCCTCCTTCTTTCGTTTCTTTCTTCTCGGTTGATTTGTGATTTTAGAATGAAAGAGCATTTGGATATATATATAGCCGTGATTCCATGCTTATCCTTATTAATTTTTTTTTTATTAAATGAAAAAGATTATGTTTATCTAAACCAAATATATTATTATATACTTTGAATCTAATTATTATATTACATTAAACCTATGTATTGAACCTAATTATAAATTATCTTACATTGGACCTAGTGATTATTGTACTTAATTACTTAACATATATGTTGAGCTTACTTATAATATTTTATTATATTTTGGGTATTTGGTCTTGTAATGAGAACCTCATAGTACTTTATAAATTTTAAGTGTATTGTGATGTATTTTAATGTATTTCTAGATACTTTGGACAAATAAAATATGTGTCGAAAAATAATGTGGTAAAAATAATAAAATAAAATTTAGTTATACTAATAAATTTTTAAATGCATTTATGCACCTTTGTTTCTAGGGTGTCACAATTATATTTTATATCGATATTATTCATAGGTATTGATAGATCTTTATGATCTTAGATCAAGATTCTTCAAGAATGTTGATAAATCTTATATATTTTGTTTTTATTATTTATATATTTATAATGTTATCAACATAAAGTCATGTTGTGCTACTTTAGGAATATCAACATAAAATTAAAAGTTACGTTTCTTCAGGAGCATCAATATAAACCTATAATTTGTACTACTTCGAGAACATCAATATTAAATCTAAATATTGTGCTTCTTAGAGAGTATAGATACAAGACTAAAAATAAATTATTTATGAATTTTACCTTGGAGATCACTCGTGCTGATAACATGCTGTGAATAGTAGATAATTTAGAGAAGCGATAATGATTTGAAATGCTTTATTTATCATTGGGACTTCTATTTATAAAGCACATTTACAAAGTTTGAATAGTTGATAACATGATAAAATATAAATCTTATCTCAATAATAATTTACAATATTTTATCTATAACAGATTTTATATTTTTAAATTGTTTGTTAATTAATTTATATTTTAAAATTTTATTTATTTAATATATTTTATTTATTAATTGTTTTTATTAACATTTAACTAATTTTATAAATATTTCAAGAATATGAATTAATTGATATATAGTAAGGACATTTTTGTAATTCAGTGATCTACAAAATGAATGATCGATGTTATAATATTTAAAACTGTTGTGAAAAAGTAAAAATTTATGGTAAAAAGTAAAAATCTCAAACTCTCAAAATTTACCAAACTACACACTTTATAATATTTTTCTCTCTACTCAATTGTGATTTTCTTCACAAATGAGAGATCTATTTATAGAGTTTCATTACACATAATCCAAAAACAAAATACATCATTACCTACATCATCACACACAAATTTCTAACTTTACAACTCTTATTTTCAACATTCAAATATTCAACTATTACTTTTTCCATATTAAAATATATTATTTCAACACTCCTCCTTGTGATGATGATCATGATACGATGATGTCTTCATTACGTGTTTTGTACTGCCTCGTTAAAAACCTTACTAGGAAAACCCCATTGGGATAAAAACCATAGTAAGGGAAAAAGAGTGCAGTCACGTGAACTCCCCCTCATGTTGACACGAACAACTCTTCACAAATTTCGTAGATTGCGCATCCCAATATTATATATGTGCTTTCTGAATATTGACGTAGGTAGTGCCTTTGTGAAGAGATCTGATGAGTTTTCACTTGATTGAATGTGACGAACATCAATACATTTATTCTTCTCAAGCTCCTTGGTGAATGCGAAGAACTTAGGAGGAATATGTTTAGTTCTGTCGCTTTTTATGTATCCTTCTTTCATTTGAGCAAAACATGCAGCATTATCTTCATATAGTATCACAGGCTTCTCATCAAATGATAATCCGCATGAAATTTGGATATGTTGGGTCATTGATTTTAACCACACACATTCACGACTTGCTTCATGTAGTGCAATAATCTCGGCATGATTTGATGAAGTTGTTACGAGCGTTTGTTTCTGTGAACGCTAAGATATTGCAGTGCCTCCACGAGTAAATACATATTCAGTTTGGGAACGTGCCTTGTGTGGATCAGATAAGTATCCAGCATCGGCATAACCAATTATACTTGGATTAGCATCTTTTGAATACAAAAGTCCCAAGTCTGTCGTTCCTCGTAGATAACGGAATATATGTTTAATTCCGTTCCAGTGTCTCTTTGTTGGATATGAGCTAAATCTTGCCAACAGATTCACGGCAAAAGATATATCAGGCCTTGTACAATTTGTAAGGTACATAAGGGCACCGATGGCACTTAGATATGGTACTTCTGGACCAAGAATATCTTCATCATCTTCACATGGACAGAATGGATCCTTTTCTATGTTTAATGATCTAACAACCATTGGAGTATTTAAAGGATTTGCTTTATCCATATTAAAACGTTTAAGGATCTTTTCTGTATAATTTGTCTGGTGAACAAACATTCCACATTCTTTTTGTTCAATTTGTAAACCCAGACAATACTTGGTTTTTCCAAGATCCTTCATTTCAAATTCTTCCTTCAAGTATGACACAACTTCTTGAATTTCCTTATTCGTTCCAATGATGTTTAAATCATCAACATATACAGCAATAATTACGCATCCGGATGTTGTTTTCTTAATGAAAACACAAGGGCATATTGAATTATTTACATATCCCTTTTTCATCAAGTGATCACTTAGTCGATTATACCACATTCGACCTGATTGCTTTAACCCATATAATGATCTTTGTAATTTCACATAATAACATTCCCTGGGTTTTGAACTTTGTGCTTCAGGCATCTTAAATCCTTCAGGGATTTTCATATATATATTACTATCAAGTGATCCATATAAGTAAGCTGTAGCAACATCCATAAGACGCATTTCTAAATTTTGAGATACCGCCAAGCTAATCAAATACCGAAACGTAATTGCATCCATCACAGGAGAATACGTTTCTTCATAATCAATTCCAGGCCTTTGAGAAAAGCCCTGTGCAACAAGTCGAGCTTTATATCTTACTATTTCATTTTTCTCATTTCGCTTTCGAATAAAAACCCATTTGTATCCAACAGGTTTTACACCTTCAGGTGTAAGGACTATAGGTCCAAAAACATTACGTTTATTTAGCGAATCCAATTCAACCTGGATGGCTTCTTTCCATTTTATCCAGTCCTGCCGATTTTTACATTCACCAAAAGATTTTGGTTCATGATCTTCATTATCATTTATGATGTCGATTGCCACATTATAAGAAAATATATCATCAATTTCATCTATATCTTTTCGGTTCCATATTTTTCCAGTATTAATGTAATTGATAGAGATTTCATGATTCTCGTCAGTTTGTGGTTCTGACAGAACATTTTCATCATCATGTGTTTCTTCAGAAACAACATTCTCTATTTTGTGATCATCATGTTTCTCTATGAATTTTCTTTTTCGAGGATTTTTATCCTTGGAACCGACTGGCCTTCCACGCTTCAGGCGTTTAATGACATCATGAGTATCTTCCATTTGTTTCTTTGGGATTTCAATTCGAGCAGGGGCATTTGTAGCATGTATATATGATTTAGTTACCCCTTTTGTGTCTGCAAATGCATCTGGTATTTGATTTGCTATTCTTTGCAAGTGTACAATTTGTTGTACATCTTTTTCACATTGTTTTGTTCTTGGATCCAGATGTAACAATGATGATACATACCATGTAATTTCTTTTTCGGTATGTTTTTGTTCTTCCCCTAACATTGGGAAGATTTCCTCATTAAAATGACAATCAGCAAAATGTGCTGTGAACACATCTCCTGTCTGAGGTTCAAGATATCGAATGATTGATGGACTATCATAACCGATATAAATTCCAACCTTTCTTCGAGGTCTCATTTTCTTTCGTTGTGGTGGTGCAATAGGCACATACACCATACATCCAAAAATTCTCAGATGAGAAATGTCTGGTTCTTTACCAAATGCAAGCTGTAATGGGGAGTATTTATGATAGGCACTTGGTCTGATGCGAATTAATGAAGCAGCGTGTAAAATTGCATGTCCCCATATAGAAATAGGGAGCTTTGTTTTCATAATCATTGGTCTAGCAATCATTTGCAGACGTTTAATCAATGATTCAGCCAATCCATTCTGTGTATGTACATGAGCAACAGGATGCTCAACAATGATTCCCATAGACATACAATAATCATTGAAAGTCTGGGAAGTAAATTCACCAGCATTATCAAGTCTAATTTTCTTGATTGTATAATCGGGAAATTGATTCCTCAATTTTATTATTTGAGCAAGTAATCTTGCAAATGCAACATTTCGAGTTGACAATAAACATACATGTGACCATCTGCTGGAGGCATCAATCAATATCATAAAGTATCTGAATGGTCCACATGGTGGATGGATTGGTCCACAAATATCACCCTGAATACGTTCAAGAAACATTGGTGATTCAGTTTGGATTTTGACTGGTGATGGTCTTATAATAAGTTTTCCAAGAGAACATGCTTTACATTGAAACTTATTATTCTGAAAGATCTTCTGGTCTTTCAGTGGATGACCATGTGTATTTTTTATAATTCTTCGCATCATTGTTGAACCAGGATGTCCCAATCGATCATGCTAATTGGTTAATATCGAGGAATTATCAACTACCATGTTTGATTCAATGGGACTTATATGTGTATAATGCAATCCAGTAGGGAGCATTGATAGTTTTTCAATCACATATTTCTTTCCTGATTTATATGTGATAAGACACATATATTTCTCATTCCCTTCATTCATTGTTTGAGTATCATACCCATGGGAATATATATCATTAAAACTCAACAAATTTCTTTTCGATTGTGGTGAATATAAAGCATCATTGATCAAAAATTTTGTACCATTAGGTAACAAAAATTGTGCTTTACCACATCCTTTAATCAAGTCTACAGGACCTGATATTGTGTTCACCGTTGTTTTTGTTGGTTTTAGTTCCAAGAAATATCTTTTATCTCGGAGGATAGTGTGCGTTGTACCGCTATCGGGTATGCAAACTTCAGCTTTGCTCATAGCATTTTCCATATTTGTACTTCAAAAAAATATGCAATAAAATAAAATTACTGACAATACATATATAAATATAACACATATCATAATTGTACAATAAAACATTATTATATGAATACATGAAAAACAAATTATTGTACATTTATATTCTACCACTATATTGTTCATTTTCAGAAAAATCATTGAGAAAATCTGTAGCATCAAAATTGTTCATTTCTATCCCACCAACATGTTGATCATTTCCAGAGAAATCATTCATAAAATCACCAGCATCAAGATGAGTTGAATCACTCAAACGGTCACTGCGTTCAGTGAAGTTGGTCTCCTTTTCTTTCCCCTTTAATGATTCTTTATAAAGTTTACAAAGGTGCTCAGGGGCTCGACAAACTTTGGATCAATGTCCTGGAGTACCACATCTGTAACAAGAACTTTCATATCTTTTTGAGTGATTCTCATTAACACTTGTATTCTCATGATGTCTTTTCTATGGATGGTTTGGGACGCTATTTTGAGATGAGTTATAAAAATAACTATCTCTATTATTTTCAAAACCACGGCCGCGTCCACGACCACGACCAATTCCACGTCCACGTCCACGTCCACGTCCACGACCTCGACCTCGACCAAAACCTTGTCTTTGAAATTGATTTTGGTTTCCTGGTATAAATTCATTTTTACTTACAGCATTTACTTCTGGAAATGCTGTTGATCCAGTGGGTCGGGACTGATGATTTCTCATTAATAGCTCGTTGTTCTTTTCCGCCACAAGAAGACAGGCGATGAGTTCAGAATATCTCGCAAATCCACGTACTCTATATTGTTGCTGTAGAGTAATATTTGATGCATGAAATGTGGAACATGTTTTTTCAAGTATCTCAGATTCTGTGACCTCATGTCCACAAAATTTTAATTGCGAGATTATTCTATACATCGCCGAATTGTAATCACTGACTTTTTTTAAAATCTTGGAATCTCAGTGTGTTCCATTCATCCCGGGCGGTCGGAAGTATAACTTCCCTTATATGTTCAAATCTTTCTTTTAATCCCTTCCACAAAGCCATGTGATTTTTTTCAGTCAGATATTCACATTTCAATCCATCGTCGAGATGTCGACGCAAAAATATCATGGCTCTTGCCTTTTCTTGTGACGTGCATATGCCATTTTCTTTAATGGTCTCGCTTAGACCCAATGACTCAAGATGCATTTCTACATCTAGAGTCCATGGCATATAATTCTTTCTCGTGATGTCGAGCGCAATAAATTCGAGCTTTGTTAAATTTGACATGGTGGTACTAAAAAAAATTACGATGCATTTTATTAGTTAATAAATATTGCAATACAAAGTAACGGATAAACAACAAGTACAAGTATTTGTAAAAATAAAGAAAACGCACGAGGAGGATATTCTCCGATAAATACAAGACTCGTGAGTATGATAACCAAAATAATTAAAAATATCCTTGAGAAAGCCATCTTATTTTTTCTTCGAAAAATTTGATGATAAATAATTTTTAGAGAAGAAGAGAAAGTTGGAGTGATTGAATGTGTTTGTGAGATGATATTTATAGGGCAAAAACTAGCCGTTTGTTACCGTTTATGACCGTTGGTGTACAAAAAATAAATGTATGTATTTGTATAATTTTATGGTAATAATATGATGTATATAATATTAGACATGTTTAAATAATTATGCATATCATATCATAATATTATAATGAGTGTCATAATTTATTTTGTTTAAAAACCTTATAGGATTTTATACTTGTCGTATCCCTTACCGGGAATGTGGGATGTCGTCTTAACATCCTCCCAGGATTTATAACAAGTTTATGAAAAATTTATTTTTATTATTTCTAATAATAACATTATATTGTATATTAAATAAATACACAATAAATAAATAAGAGTAAAATAAATATTATTACTTTTTGTTTAAAAACCTTATAGGCTTTTATACTTGTCGTATCCCTTACCGGGAGTGTGGGATGTCGTCTTAACATCCTCCCAGGATTTATAACAAGTTTATGAAAAATTTATTTTTATTATTTCTAATAATAACGTTATATTGTATATTAAATAAATACACAATAAATAAATAACAATAAAATAAATATTATTACTTTTGTTACCTTTTTCTTCTGTTTGGAGCTTGGAATAGTATGTAGGACTTTTAGAGCTTCGTGCTGATAACGTGTTGTGAAAAAGTAAAAATTTATGGTAAAAAGTAAAAATCTCAAACTCTCAAAATTTACCAAACTATACACTTTATAATATTTTTCTCTCTACTCAATTGTGATTTTCTTCACAAATGAGAGATCTATTTATAGAGTTTCATTACACATAATCCAAAAATAAAATACATCATTACCTACATCATCACACACAAATTTCTAACTTTACAACTCTTATTTTCAACATTGAAATATTCAACTATTACTTTTTCCATATTAAAATATATTATTTCAACAAAAACGTCCAACTATTCTAACATCATTTATTAGAGATTTCGATTTACCGTTTCACGCAGCCACAACCCACTCAAAAAAACCCTAATTTCCTAATCTGCGTAGACGATGGCGTTAGACGCGGCGGCGACGCAACCCAGCAAGATGAGATGGGGAGAACTGGAGGAGGACGATGGAGAGGATTTAGATTTCCTTTTGCCGCCGAAGGAGGTGTTGGGACCGGATGACAACGGGATAAAGAAGGTGGTGGAGTACAAGTTCAACGAAGAAGGGAACAGGGTGAAGATAACAACCACCACACGCATCCGCAAACTGGCCAACGCTCGACTGAGCAAACGCGCCGTGGAGCGCCGCTCGTGGCCCAAGTTTGGCGATGCCGTGCACGAGGACGTTGGCAGCCGCCTCACCATGGTCTCCACCGAAGAAATTCTCCTCGAGCGCCCACGCGCCCCTGGTATTCACCTTGTGCACAATTTCCTATAAATCGATCTATATTACCATCTACACCTGCTCGGTTACTAAAAAAGCCTGTTTCTTTTTCCTTTTCTTTTTTATGAAAATAATTATTCAATATATGATGCTTGTGTCCAGTTGACTGTTATTGTGTTGTATGACGGGGTAATTTTGTGAGTTCATGGTTTGTCAAATTTGAGAATTAAAATGCAATTGTTTCCTGAAAGTACTGGAATGAAATTGTTTGAGGTGATTTTTTTAAAAAATGAAACCAATTTCATGACGATACAACATATAGAGTCAATACAGTAGGCCGTCTCAAGCTAATGTGGAAAATATCCCCCCTTCACTTTCAAGAAGATAAGGTATTTTTGTGGGGGCAAACATGTTTCTGTGATTTTAAATGTTCATTTTATTCTTTTTTCTTTTGTTTACCAGTACAACTTGTTAATTGATGAATGGAAAGATAGGTACCAAACAAGAGGAAACTGCAGCTTCCGGTGATCCTTTCGCTCAGATTGGGAAAGCTGGAGCTGTTCTCATGGTTTGTAGGACCTGTGGGAAGAAAGGTGATCACTGGACCTCAAGGTGTCCCTACAAGGATCTTGCTCAACCAAGTGAGACCTTCGTCGATAAGCTACCATCCGAAACTGCCACTTCTACATTGGGTGCTACAAAGGGAGCATATGTGCCTCCAAGCATGCGAGGCGGTAATACTGAGAGGAGTGGTACAGACATGAGACGCAGGAATGAAGAAAACTCGGTTAGAGTCACTAATCTTTCTGAAGACACGAGAGAGGCTGATTTACATGAGCTATTTCGTCCTTTTGGTGCTGTCAGCCGAGTTTATGTTGCCATTGATCAAAAGACAGGGACCAGCAGAGGTTTTGGTTTTGTCAACTTTGTGAGCAGAGAGGATGCTGAGAGAGCTATCAACAAACTGAACGGATATGGTTACGACAATCTTATACTTAGAGTCGAATGGGCTGCTCCTAGGGCAAACTAGTTATCTGGGAGAACTCGTGGAAATAAGTCTTTTTAGACTTGACCGTATTGGCAATAATTATCAGGAACATGTTTTATTTTCGTTGGATGTGATTTTGATGTATTTGTCATCTATTTTGACCTATTGTTTTGTGATGTTATCTCATTGCTGGCATGCTGCAATTGTTTTTGCCTTTTATCTCATTTCTTTTCACTCTACGCATACACATAGTTACAGTAATTATATATATGTATTGTTAAAGATCAAAGATTTTGTATGGAAAAAATACTTTTTAAAAATTCAAGTTTAAACCGTTTTGTCCCAAGGCTCCTTGACAAAATTATTGAGATCCTCAGGGAAGTTTTTATTCCAAAACCTTGGTATTTAAAAAATCTGCGAAGGCAACATTTCTATTATTATCATTATTTATTTCAACCAAATAAAAATTTAAGCCAACATATTTTTTATTTTTATTTTTTATCAAACTATTTTCAAATTTAAAGATTTTGTTATGAACACAATTTGTTTTAAAAGATTTACATCCAAATGATACCAGAAATTTGGGGACATTTTACACCAAGAAGACTATTTATATTTTTTTAAAAAAAGAAAGATGAGATTGTTAGATTAATTTTATTTATACGAACTTATATGAGAATAATTATGTATTGTGAGTTGTAGGTTAAGTTAAAGCCAAAATAAATTATCAACTGATGTTTCGGAATATTCGACTTTAATGTATATAAAAGTTTGTGGGCCTTTAATGTGTACGTACATAAGTGATTTTTGTTATTATGAATGTTAAAATAGGAATATCAGAAGATAATGATAGACATTATCTGTATATAGGTCAGGGTCCCCATATTGTGCGTAATTACATTACTTATTATCTCCCTGTACTAAGAAAATAGTTCAGAAGAGAAACCAAATGATTCTTTCAAAGAAAAACGCGTAGATCTAGAAGAACAAGATACGTTCTAAAGAATTTAAGATTATGGCTTCAAGTAAACTTCTGCTAAGTTTTCAATCAAAATTTTTATTGATTTAGCATGATGGATTCTGTGGTTTATGTGGATTTTCTCCAACAAGTGGCATCAAAGCCACTCAAAATTTTATTATTACTTGACATCGTGCAATTGCGATTATATCGAGCTTGATTTTAATTGATTTTTCCTGAGGATTTTACAGTGCAAGTTTTGCTCGATCATATCTTAAGAGGAGAGACCCACTCAAATTTTGGGCAGACAAGAAAGGAGACTGCGGAACAAGGTAATCAAAATGGTCAAAGTCAAGTGATTAACCAGTTGGAGGAAGAAGCCACTTGAGAGATAGAGACTGAAATGAAGAGACGCTACTCAGGACATTTCGGTGAGTCATAATTTCGAGGAAGAAATTTTATGGAAGGGGGTAAAGATTTGTTACGCTCGGAAATCAGTCTACGTAAACCGCATGCATGACAATTATTTAAATCGCTTGTTTATTTTATTCAATTAATTTTAAATGCTTAAATAATATATTTTATATGATTAAATGTTTAAATTGTATGATTTCATAAAATTAAAGATTTTGTCCTGATATTCAATATTAGACTGTGGAAAGAGATCGGGGACGACCAAGATGAATTTTTTTTCGATAAATATTTTTAAGGCTCGATAATATGATTACATAGGATGATAATTTTCTATAAATGCTCGAGTCCAAATTATTTTACGAGTCGAGCCTTACTTTATCCGAGAAGATGATTATAGTCAAACTAAAAACTTTTAAAGACCCATAAGTTTTTATTTTTTAAAACGATTTTTTTGAACCTTTATTTTATAATTAATTGTGCCTTAATGAGTCTAATTTACCCAAAATTAATGGGCCTAATTATTCCTTAACAAAAAAATTAAAAACCCTAACTTTTACACCCTCGAATTCGAAAATTATAAAATAAAAAACCTATGGTAATAGACTCTTAGGGCAGCCGAAAAATACACAAAACACACACTAAGATTTTCGAAAACTTCAAGGAAAAAATCAAAGGTAAGTCGCTTCCCGTTTGCTCCTCTTGGCAACCTGCACCGACGATTGAATATTCGAGCGTTTTTAATGCAAAAAGACGCTTCTAAACGTTTTTTGCACCATTCAAATCATATCAAGCATGATTTATGTTTTGAACATGAAAAAAATGTTTAGATTAAATTATTTAACGTTAGACGTATATTTCTCAAAGTTTTGATGCTTTTATGCATATATGGACTTTGATACATGATCTAAGGGACACACTGCCAATATGAGAAGTTGGTGTTAGAGTAGGTGCACGTCGAGCCAAGTGTTGGCCGAGTGTTCACAATGAAACTCTATGTATAAACAGTCTTTATTTTAATAATATTTGAAATTATTGTTTTGGCACTTCTTTATCTGTATACACATGCTAGTTGCATAGATAAAGTCCTTGAATATACAAATAGTAGAAAGAATATGAGATGTTCATATGATGAGTATCATGAAACTCATATTTGGAACACTGTATATTCTAACAGTTCCTAGTCGATTCAACCGCCGCTAAGAAGGATATAGGCCGCTCAAGTTCGAGACTAGTATTTGCGATGTGAGTACCATGTTTCATTGGTAGGGGACATTGTGATGTCCGAGCATGCAGATAGGTGTTCCTTGTAGAGTGCACTGAACAACCATCCATAAAGGACTTTTCAAGTGGTTCTCACTTATCGAGTGGAAACGTCATAGTTTATGGTTGTACACCATTAGTCCTTATGACCCGGGACAACATTGAGACTCTATGTGCTAGCATTGCACTTTGACTTGTTTACCGACTCCCATGGGGTCATCAGGTGGCAAGGTTGGGTGTTTTGTCGAAACATATAGGAGTCGATGCATTGTATTCGGGGATTCACCGCTTACCTTCGGTTATGGATATCCTATGTGATCTCATGTGTATGTAGTTTGAAATCTCTAATCAGAGTATGGTGGTAATTATGAAATGGGTTTCATAGATTACACCATCGATGCAACTATGACATGACACATAGTATCGATTCATTGACAACTCTAGATATAACAATGGTTGGCGAATCGGTCGGGATATATGAGTTAAAGGGACCGTACTGTACGCGAACCATAAATAAATGGTTCTTGCAGGCACTATCATTTGATACTTAGGGAATCATGTACACGATGCTGCTAGGCGTTTAACATGATTGGTTGGGTACTATCAGACTTGAGTTCTGACGTTCTTATTATCAAAGAGTTGATAAGTAAGAATGAAACAATTGGGGTATGCTCGTATAAGGACATGTTTAGTCCGAATCACATGGAGATGTGAACCCACAGCTAGTTGTATCAATGAACCATTGAGGGCCACACAAGTGCTAGCTTTCTAGATCCCGTTGAGAAGTAAAATAGTTCAATGCGTTGAACGGCTTATAAATGAATTTATAAGCGTGAGGAAAAATAGAAGTATGACTTCTATAAGGAGAATGTGACTTTAAATTTGAGAAAGTGTTCCTAAATTAAAAGTTTGCCAAATAAATAATGTATTTGAAAATTGTGATTTTCATAAATATTATTATGGACTAAATTAAATTAATTCAAGTGTTGAATTAATTAAACACTAGTGGGCCTAGTAGAGTCCAAATAATTAAATTAGTTCAAGTGTTGAATTAATTTAATAACATTGGGTCTTGTAGAGCCCAATTAGAAATAATTATTAAACTAGTAGACTTGAGTAAAATCAAGTAAATTTTAAATAGCCTCAAATGTGTTTGAGACATTTAAATTAAAAGTCATGGGCCTTGTAATTGTTACAAGCCCAAATAGAATGTGCATGGGGAGGTGAAGAGTTGGGAGACAACTTTTTCCATGTCCAAGGCATGGCATGCTTTTGGGACAACACAACAACTTTTTCCACATCCAAGAAAAATCTCCCCTTCCCTCCCACACACAATGGCCGAAATTTTGAAGGTTTTTCTCCCCAATTTTTGTTCTTCACTTGTTGAAGATTGCACACACTTCTAAAAAAAAATGCCTTACATTTTCTAGTGCAAGTGTAAGGTGGATCTTCCTTGTTAGTGGTGGGCTTGATTTTGAGCAAGGAGTGCTCAAGGAAAGCTTGGAGATTGGGTCATCCTTTGAAGAGCTTAGTTGTTTGACAACTAAGTTGGAGCCAACATCAATCTCAAGAGATTGATAGGTATATTTTTCTTAACACCCTATGTATGACATTTCGTGTTTTTCATATATGCTACACACTAGTATATTAGGGTGCTTGGTTTATTCCTTTCAAAAACAAATCTTGAAACTTCCGTTGCGCATTCGAGCACCTTAATCGATCATCTTTCAGTTTGAGGGGACGTATAAAGTGTCAATTAAAGGTAGGATGATGGCTGGTCATATGCAAGATAAGAATTCATGGGCAAGGATAGAACCTAGGGTTTCTCTTAGCTAGGTTATACTGGATGGCTAGTGGGCGGCTGGACCAGGGGATCAACCAGGCTCGGTCAAGGCACTTTGGTGGATGTGTCCTAGGTCTAGGGAGAGTCCCAACATGGCAAGACTCATGGGCATGCAAGGGAAGAGGAGCCACGACCTTGGGATGTGTTTTAGGGCTCGATTGTGCGTAGGGGTTTTGTAGGCAAGGGAGGAGAGGGCTCGGTAGCTAGTCTTGGTCTAGAAGGGTTCATGGTGGTCCAGGGACTAGAAAGTTGAATGGGTGCATGCCTGGGCGCGGCTGCTCAGGAGCATGGACTGATTCGAACAGATGATGAAAGATGAGGGGGACCGCATGGCACAGGGCTGGTCAGGGTGAGTCAAGGGTGTTCCAGGAGGGTGGCTGGTGGTCTTGTCAAGGTGGCTCGAGGGTGGCTCGGGTTTTTGGAAGGGCGTGGCCTAGGAATGGAAGAATGGTTCAAAAATGGCTAGGAAAAGAGATGGGGCTCGAACCGTGGTTCCAGGGGATGATTCTCGACTCACGGGGTAGTTTAGGGATGAAAAGTTTAAGTTTAAAATTTTTAAAGAAAATATTAAGTTTTGATTTAATTCGGATTCAAAACGCTTTACGGTTTAGGTATTAAGTCATTAAATCGAAAGGCTCGAACCGTGGTTCAAGGGGATGATTCTTGACTCACGGGGTAGTTTAGGGATAAAAAGTTTAAGTTTAAAATTTTTAAAGAAAATATTAAGTTTTGAATTAATTCGGATTCAAAACGCTTTACGGTTTAGGTATTAAGTCATTAAATCGAAAAGCTCGGGTTTACGTCTAATAAAAATATTAGAAATTAAATTTAAGCTTATATGATAGTTCAGGATAAGTTTGTGTCAATAAAATTAAGAAAAAATTCAAAATTGGGAAGTTTGAGATCCAGGGATGAAATGATCATTTTACGTCTCAGATAGTTCGAAAGGTTTGAAAGTGTCCCGATGAATGATAATACATTCTAAATGATATTTTAAAATATTTATGATGAAAATACGATATTTTTATGATAAAAGATAAGGTTGTACGATTTTCATTTGGCTATTTTTACGAATTTTGAACGAAACGATATTTTACATTAAAATGAAAAGAAACTTATTTTGAAAGATGTGATATGACTGTGATACAAAAGATATGCGAGGGATCCGTTTTATGAAATAACAATGAACTCACAATTGGGAATATCATGAGGGAAAAGGTCTCAGCAGCCCATTTATTGGAAAAGGCCTCAGAGAGAGCACAACGATCGTATTTTCATATTTAGCCACTGCCCAGTGACGAGAGATGCTGATGCCCCGCCTAGGTACTTGGTGTATATAAACTGATCAGTCGACCACAAGATGACATGATAAAGGATAGTCATTTTCAAGTATCAAATTTCACCAAAAATGATATATGATGATGAAAGTGTAGAGCCTAAAATCAATACACGTAAAACCCATGCATTTATTTAAATTGTTAAATAATTTAATTAAGATTAAAATGATTTTCGCGGTGCATGATTTATGAATTTTCATTATTTTAATTTATTTATGTTTATGTGATGCACTTTAAAATGTTTTTTTGAGTTTCATGTTTCAGGCGATTATTCGATGCGGGATCGAGGAAAAGAGACCGGCGACGATTTTGGCGAATTTAAAATGTGATATTTTATTTTAAGTTATGAATGAGGCATTTTAAATGATTTATTTAGTTTTTTTGCATTTTTAAATCCTAATCCATTTACTTGGTGATTTTAGGATTTTAAAACTTTTAAGTCTATCAAGTGTGTATTTTATTTTAATTAAGGGATTTGTTAAATTAATGTGGATTAAAATTTAATTAGTTTGTTAATTATTAATTAAGCACAATTTTATCCCTTATCTAAACACACGCACACACACATTCACACACACACACACACACACTCTTACACGATATGCACACACTAACATTTCATTGTTTCATTTCATTTTTTTTAGAGTAAAAGCTAGGGTTCATAGGTTCTTTCAGCAGCCTCATCTCCTTGCCAAATTTCTGAAGAATTCTGCTCATTTTTGAGCAAAAAAATCATGCATCGTTGTCCCCCGATCATTCCCCATGATCCACCGCGTCGGTACTCGTCATCTTCGAGCGTTTAGACGCAAAAGCATGTATATATTTCATTTTTGCATCGATCTTGTCGTAGTAAGTATTTTGATGCGTATTGTATACGAAATCCATATATGTTGTGCAAAAAGTTTGAAACGCTTTTGGATCAAAATTTTAGATTTCAAAACCGAGTTTGTTGTTGTTTTGATTATTGCGAAATTTCGGTTGGTTTTCTGGAAAATCTTTCAACATTTTAAACGTAGTACTTTTTGATACCTTAGATTTGACAGTAAATTCGTAATTTTTCGACAAGAAATGAGTGGGTTATGATCATTTTCGTGTGACTGCTCAAACTGTGATGTTTAAACGATTTTTTTAGATCTCAAAAACCGAATATGCTGTCATTTCGAATCCTGTGAAATTTTCGGTCGGTTTTCTGGAAAAACATTTATCATATAAAACGTAGTACTTTTTGATATCTTCCATGCGTTAGAATTTTACCTTTGGTGAATAATTTTTATTTGGCTTCAACTACTCTGTTATAAGCGGACGTAGCTCTTGTTGTAAATCTTTACGAACTTTCTTCAAGAACTTCTGATCTGGTCCATGACTGAAATACTTGTTTCTTTTCTAACTTGTACTATAAAGTATAGAACATTTTTTCGTAAAGAATAAAAAAAAAACAAAATTGCTCAAAGCCATTTTGAAGCAAAGGACGGCAGATGGAAATTAGAGACTTTTTCCAATCTTCTGAAAGCTCCGGTCACCTCATCATTAACTAACCAAAGTAATATATTTTATTATGTTAACAAATAATTACTTTCCTTAATTATTCATATCAATTAAGTTAATGATTTCAACATATATCTTTGATTCTCGAAAATTGCACACCACACTAATTCATATTTCGAAAATATGCATATATATTATTTGGCTTTGTGTGCAAGTTTTTAAAAACTATGGTATCATGAATATTTTCATATTACATAAATCAATACAATATTTTATAAAAACTTAATGGACTATATTTTAACTCAATTAAAATATAATTAAATTATCAAAGCTCATTTAAACTTTAATAAATAGCATGATGGGCTTATAATCCAATTATTCATGCTCCCATTATATTAACATCATCATAATCTCGATCGATGATCCAATATCATCGATATGACAATTTCAACTTATTGTTATTATGATGCATACTTTAATTTCGAGATCACCAATGTCTAAATACAGCACGTGTACTCCTTTTGACTGTTTTAGCAGTCATGCTCTCAAAATTCAATTAGCTTTATAAACTTTATTTATAAGCTTATCGATTGATCATATCAAACTTATTTCTTATAAATTCAACTCATTGAATTTATTATCTCAATGAGAACAAGTAAACCAGTGCTTGTGTGACCCTCAATAGTTCAGGGATATAGCCAGCCGTGGGTTCACAAATCTTTGTGATTCAGGACATAATCATTTGTTCGGGTTTACCCTAATTGCCCCATTCTATGTATCAACAATTGATCATTAGAATTTCAGAAATCATATTTCTGATTAAACCCATCGAATCATGGTAAGAGCGTCTAGTAGCATCGTCCCATGATTCCCTAGGTATCACTGACAGTGCCTGCAAGAACTATTCGATTATGATTAGCGCACAGTACGGTTTCTTCATCTCATAGATCCAGATCGAATCTGCAACCATTTGTTAATCGAGGGTTGCATAATAATTCGATAACTATGTGATACAAATAAATAGTGGCATCGCATACTCTGGCCAGAGAATCCACACTATTATTTCATCAGATCACATAGAATATCCACACCCGTAGGTGAGCGGTGAATCCCTGACTACAATGCACTGACTCTTATATGTATCGCAATTGTACCCAACCTCGCCACCTGATGACTCTCCTGGAGCTGGTAAACGAGTCAAAACACAGTCTTAGCATATAGAGCATCAGTGTTGTCCCGGGTCGTAAGGACTAATGGTGTACAATCATAACCACGAACTTATCTTCTCGATGAATGATAATCACTTGGAAAGTCTGAGGGAGGGTTGTTCTGTATAATCATCATATGACTACCCATCTGCATGTTTGGACATTTCCACACCGTTATCAAGAAACGCAGTACACAACATCACATATGCTAATCTCGAGCTCAAGCGACCTTTATCCATGTTTTAGGAGACTGAATCGACTAGGAACGAATTTGGATCATACATTGTTTACAAATGAGTTTCAACATCGAATTACGATTCATTTGTATTAAAGTATAATCAAGGTCTTTATCTATGTTTGATAACATGGGTATACATATAAAGAATTAACAAACCATTAAATGATGAATAATATTAAAATAAAGATTGTTTATTACAACGTAATCAATAAAATCCTAGCCAACAATTGGCTTGCAGAGCATCTACTCTAACAGGTGCGACGGGGAATTTCTGGGCGCTCTCATTGTCCTCAATGTCACACTTTTCTGGAGGATATTTCTCATGTGTTCTGGTACTATAAGCAATGTGGCCTCTCTTAGACATTTCAGATGTGGCTCCTTTGTGGGTTTATTTTGTATAGTTCATTATGGTCAAGGGGAAGACCTTTGAACTTCTGTTTTGTTACGCTGCAGTTTGTGGTTAGCTGGAAATAAACTTGTTTTTGAAAGTAGGATCTCATCGCTGCATTATATATGTAGGAATTCAACCAAAATCTCACACAAAAAAGATCATGAATTAATAAGATGGAATGATATATCTATTTTTATGAGACATGTAGGGTGAATTCCAAAAGAAAATTCATGAGGTTTTAAACTCAAAATGGACAATATAATGTCATTGTAAAGATATGTGATTTTCATTATACAACAAGTGTTATCAGTTCCATGGTAGAAATCGAGCCATGTGGGTGGAATCCTCAGATGCTTAAACGAAGAAGATGAGGGCTTCCAGTAAATCTGTTATGAGATCGAGGTAAACGATGCTCCAAATATTCATATAAAGCATGTGCTTCCAATGCAATGGAGAGGAGTGGTCTCGAGGATGGATTGATGGGATTGAGAAGATGTCCTGACCACGAGAAGAATAGCAATATGCTTACCCTTGCAAATAAATAGTTTTTGGATGAATTTTATGTTTTCCTTTCCTTCATAAATCTCTGCCGGTGCACAAATCTTTCCGGTTGCTAATCGAACATGGCGACCACCACCACTTGGCTTTATCAAAGTTAATATGGACCCTCCTGTAGTTGCTTCACTGGATTTTTTTCCCGTGGGATTAGTGGCTCATGACTATAATGGGATGGTCTTATTCGCCGCTGCAAAGTGTATTCCGGGATTTTTCTCCCATTCTCCCATCATGTAGCTGATATGATTGCAGTTAGAGATGGAGTTAAAATGGAAACACAATTCCAGGAAAACAAAGTGGTTGGTTGAATCTGTTGCGAAGAAGATGATCCATGCTATACAAGTTTATTCCCCGTTTCCCATGGATGAATTGCTAGCTGCAGAGATTCGAAGTTTGTGCTCAAGATCCGTTGGTGCATGCTTCAATCGTACACTGCGCGCTCTCAAGCCAACCAAGTGGCTCACCTACCAGCCAAAAGTAGCTTGCAATCTCGTTGTAATTCTTATATTAGGGATGTCATTCCCATCATTTTGTCCAAAGTTGTACTCTTCGATATGATTAATTTATGGTGCAACCCATTTTAAAAATAAATTACATAGATAGGTTCACACAAATTTCAATTGCAAATTATGATTTCCAATTTTTTTTTAAACATTATGTTATACTTTCTTTTTTCTTTTCTTGTAATACTATGCTATGCTTTGTTAAATATTTTCTATGAGTAGTATTATGTATAAAAGTAATAATGAAAAAATATACGTAAAAATTATAAATAAATGAAAGAAATTATTCCAGGTCATATTTCAAACTATCCGATTCAGTAGGCTAACACAAGAAATTAATATCTGCGACTGCTCATCCAAGTCTTTGTTTATTGTTGGCATTTGTACTTGCATGAAGTATGCATCCACATGAGTTTAGCAAAGAAAAGTGCATTCCCAGGCATCGGGTCCTTTTTAAGCAGCAAGCTCCCTCCGAGAACCACCATTTCTTGCACAATTTTGGACTCTTTACTGCAACAATGCCAAGGTTTCAAGTGTTTCAATCAAATCTTGTGTCAGATGATCAGCACTGGGCTGATCAAGGACACGTATGGGGCCAGCAGAGTCCTTAAGTTTTCCACTGATTCACCCTTTGTTCACATTGGTTATTCTTACAAAATCTTCATCAACATCGAGACCTCGAATGGGTTCATATGGAACACCATGTTGCGGGCATTTATGCAGAGAAAAAGTGTCCAAGATTCGATCTTTCTGTACAAAACAATGTTAAAGAACGGTTTCTTGTGCATTGATAATTATACTTACCCAATCTTGATACAGAGCTGCTCTCTGGGTGGTTTAGAAATTGAGGGGAAAGAGTTGCATGATCACGTGGTGAAAATGGGTTTTGAGGATGATGTTTATGTGGTGAATAATTTCATTAGTATGTATAGCGGTTGTGGTAACATAGATGATGCTAGGAAGGTGTTTGATGGAAGTCCTGTGCCGGACTTGATTTCCTGGAATACTATGTTGGCAGGATATGTTTCGATGGAAAATATCGAAGAGGCGAAGATTTTTTATGCTTGGATGCCGAAAAAGAATGTGATTGCTTCAAATTCTATGATAGTGTTGTTGGGTAAAAGTGGCAGGGTGAGTGAGGCGCATCAATTGTTTAATGAGCTGGAGAAAAAGGATTTCATATCCTGGACCGCATTAATATCTTGTCATGAGCAAAATGGGATGTATGCAGAGGCTTTGAATCTGTTTGTTAATATGCATTTGAATGGTGTTGGTGTAGATGATGTCACCATTGTTACAGTGCTTTCTGCGTGTGCACATCTGTTAAGCATCAGAATGGGGAAAACGGTTCACGGCTTAGTCTTGAGAATTGGCTTTGAACCTTATGTGAATCCACAGAATGCTTTGATTAACATGTACTCCAGATGTGGGGACGTGTTGGAAGCACAGAAACTGTTTGATTCGGGTTGTGTACTGGACATGATTTCTTGGAATTCTATGATATTTGGATACATCAAACGTGGATTGATTGAAAAAGCTAGGGAGTTGTTTGATAACATGCCTGAAAAAGATGTTGTAACATGGGGTTCAATAATATCTGGTTATACCCATCTTAGTAAATTCTCTGAGACTTTAGCGTTGTTTAATGACATGCAGCGTGCAGGCATTAAGCCTGACGAAACCACTTTGGTTAGCGTAGTTTCAGCTTGTGCCCACCTTGCTGCCCTTGACCAAGGTAAATGGGTAGATGCTTACATACGAAAGAACGGGATGAGGGTTAATACGATTCTTGGGACTACTCTTATTGACATGTACATGAAATGTGGAAGCATAGAAAATGCAATGGAGGTGTTTTGTGGCATGAAGGAAACTGGGGTTTCTTCATGGAATGCTCTAATCCTCGGCTATGCCACTAATGGGCTGGCAGTAAAGGCACTCGAGATATTTGAGGAGATGAAGAAAAGTGGAACAGTGCCTAATGAAATCACCTTTGTGGCAGTTCTTGGTGCTTGTCGACATATGGGCCTTGTAGAAGAGGGACGCCGATATTTTGATTCAATGGTTAAAATATACAACATCAAACCAAATATCAAGCATTACGGATGTTTGGTTGACCTTCTTGGACGCACAGGTTTGCTCAAGGAAGCTGAGGAAGTGATTGACACAATGCCAATGGCACCAGATATAGCCACTTGGGGTGCTCTACTCGGTGCTTGCAAAAAACATGGTGACAAGAAAATGGGAGAAAGAATAGGGAGGAAACTCATCGAACTTCAGCCTGAGCATGATGGTTTTCATGTTTTATTGTCCAACATATATGCGTCGAAAGGTAATTGGGTTGACGTTCAGGAGATCAGAGAGATGATGACGCATCAAGGTGTTGTTAAAACTCCTGGATGTAGCATGATTGAAACCAATGGTGTTGTTCAGGAATTCCTTGTTGGAGATAAATTGCATCCTCAGATCAAGGAGATAGAGGGGATGCTGAATAAAATGATTCAGAGAATGAAGAGACGGGAGCATACAATAGGTGCAGATGACGTTCTACTTAACATGGATGAAGAGGAAAAAGAAACTAATCTCTTTGGTATAGGGTGGTAAAAGTTGCCTCCACCATCTTGTGTCGCTGTCACTGTGACACAGCAGTTGAAACGTAATGCTTGGGCTCGCAGATCGCATATTTTACAGCATGTTAGCAAGCTAATAACAAGTAAAAACACCAGTGTCATATGGAAACTGTCGGGATGCTGTTGCATTTTGATTTGGCCAAACCAACACATTACATTTCTTGTTATGGCACAAAACTACATTGATTTCAACATTCTCTATGGAAGCTGTGGACACTTTTCAACTGCTGTAGACCAGCATCTGATCATGCAGGAGACAGGCACTTGATGATTGATTGTAGTATTTTTTTTCCCAGTTTCGCTCTAGTTTTGACAATTTCAATAGGGAGTTTTCCTTTGCCACAAACACAATGTCCTTGAGGCTCATAAGTAGCCACTCCTCCTGGGATTCATGATAGAGAAATCATGAAGCACGAGTATCATTAAAAGATTCAGAAATCTTTGGTTTATAACTTTCTGTTTCTTTGAGAACTCAAATCTATACATCCGGTATTAAATGAACCGTGTGCTTGTTCAATATAGAGGAGATATAATTTATTTATTTGTAAAATTACACAAAAGATTCTCAAATTTATTTGTGCCCATTGCGTCTATCTCTTTGCTTTTGTGTCGGACTGTCAAAACCCACTCCGGTATGGACAGCAATCAAGGTCAGTGACTCATTCAGTGCACAAGAAATCATCATTAATTAATGAAGGTCCATTTGCTGCTTAGTTTTTGATAAGAAAAAGACAGGCAATCCCTTCATTAAATTTTTAGATTTTCATACTTGTTAATATCTGGTAATTTTTTTTAAAAAAAATAGTATGTCATATGTGTCATAGTATGCACTTTATGTGAATGAAAAACTTTATAGTATGCACTTTATAATAGTATTACCACTGACGAGGTTGACAAAGAAGTCATATGACAAGAGAAAGGGAAACTTTTGGCATGAAAAACTTATTTTGATGGGTTGGATCATGGGTGGTCATATGTGTCATATAGTATGCACTTTATGTGAATGAATTGTATATTTTGATGATAATGTTTGGATTATGCTTTAATGAAAAATTAAAAAATGGTTATGTTAAAGTTTAGTCAGTTTTTGTTAATACGAGATTTATTTTGTTTATATTTCCGTTTTTCAAATGTAATGCTTTCTCACATGTTATTCTTTAAGTTTAATTATCATGGGAGTAGGGTGATTCAATTGGTATCAGAACAGTTTCTTCGGACTATATATGACTTCTTCTACCTAGGACAATCTGGTATGTTTTCGATCCTGCATCCATTGATTTTAACATTGATAAATGATTCTATTTCCTTTCCATTGATATATAGTTGCTTCTTAGTTATGTTGAAGTGAGCTATGTGTAGGAAATGCCTCCCAAAAGAAAAAGCACCGAAGGGGATGATAGGACCCCTACTACTGATAAGACTGCGAAAGTTGTAGACGAATTCAGTAAGCTATTAAAAGAACAAGTGAAAGTCAATGGCGAATAGATTCAACAGTTATTAAGCATGCAAGCTCCGACCCAGGGTCGTGGCCATGGAAGATGTTACGCCTTAAACGCATACAAATCTCGAGGATGAGATTAATGTTTTTAATGCTGTAACATATCCCAAAGTTTTTGTTTTGATGATACCAAAACTTGGATTAAAAATGTACTAATGTTTTATATTGAGGCATGCAGGAAATTAAGAACAGGTTACGTTCGGAAGATCCGAAATGTTGTTCGGACGTTTCGAAATATTGCAAATCAGAAGCAAAATAGAAGCTGTTCGGAAGCTGCGATGAGAGCGTTCGGACGTTCCGAAGACGTGATCGGACGTTCCGAACACAAGCAATCAAATCACTTCAATGCGGAGACAAATTGATATGACTGATTGATCGAGTAAGATTTCGGACGCTACGAAGGACATTTCGGACGCTACGAAGTGCTGAAGATTTCAAATCTCTGGAAACGCGGGAAAGTTCGGACGGTACGAACTTGAGTTCGGACCTTCCGAAGCTGTTCACACACTATCTGAAAGAACTGTTCGGAAGCAACGAAGTTTGATCGGTTCCTCCGAAGCATATGTTCGGACCCTACGAAGTCAAGAACGGACGATCCGAAGTCATCCCAAAATTACGGAAATTGATTTCAATCACATCGGACGTTCCGAAGCATAAACAGAAGATCCGAACCTTGGCGTCCAAGACTAGTATAAATAGGCCTTTGAGGATGCATTTTCAAACATCCACTCCACTCTCTCTTGTCTCTTACAAAGCTTTCTACTATCTCTTGTGTGCGTTGATTAAAAGAGTTGTAATATCAAAAGAGTTGTAGAAAAAGAGTGAAAGTAATACTCTCGAGTGGGTTGTAAAGTTCGTGGCTATCCTTGGAGCCCTCAAGGCCAAGTAGACGCATCGAGGCGTGGTTGTAAAAGCTAGCTTGGAGCTCCTAAAGCCAAGTCGATATAGTGATACCTCGATCCTCATCGAGAAGGGGAGACGTAGACGATTCTTCGTCGAACTTCCATAAACATCTCTATCCCTCTTTACTTTACGCATTTACTTTACTACGCATTTATTTTACGCACTTACTTTACGCATTCATTTTTGATTGTCCCTCAAGTCTTCCGCTTGCAATTTTTGCAAACTCGTTTTAAAAACGCTAAAGGGCCTAAAAGAACCTATTCACCCCCCCTTTAGGTTCTTCAAGTGGTATCAGAGCAAGGTTTTTCAAAATCTTTTAAAATGGCCAATCTAGCAAGCGAGTATGCCCAAGGACAATCCACAAATCGTCCCCCTCTTTTCAATGGTACTAATTACGGATATTGGAAAAATAGAATATCTCTATACATCCAATCCGTCGATTACGACCTTTGGAAAATAACGGTGAAAGGTCCCTATATCCCCATGAAAACGGTGGATAATAAGGAAATTCCTAAGGGAATGGATGACTTCACCAAGGACGATATGAAACTTATCTCTCAAAATGCTAAAGCTATGAATATTCTTCATTGTTCTCTAGATATGAATGAATACAACCGAATCTCGGCTTGTACCTCCGCCAAAGAGATTTGGGACAAATTGGAAATTTGCCACGAGGGAACCAATCAAGTCAAAGAAACGAAAATAGACCTTCTCCAACTCAAGTACGAGACCTTTGAGATGGAACCCAAGGAGGATATCGATACCATGTTCCGGCGGCTCACCCAAATCATCAATGAGCTTGCCCAACTTGGTGAGAACTACCCAACTAAACAAGTGTGGAGGAGAGCCCTTCGAGCATTACCGGTGGAATGGGATGCAAAGCGCACGGCTATCATTGAATCCAACAAGGGAGATGCGGCATCCTACGACCTTGATCAACTTCATGGGACCCTAAAGACCCATGAACTTGAAGTATCTACCCGGAAGGAGACAAAGAAAGATGACGACAAAGTAAAGGCGAGAGGGATCGCCTTGACCAGTCAACTTGAAGATAGCGACGATGAAGAAATGGCACTCCTCACTAGAAAGTTCAAAAGATTCATGCGGAGTTCCAACTTCAACAAGAAAGACAAAAAGTTTGAGAAGGAAGTGACCTGCTACAACTGTCAACAAAAGGGTCACTATGCAAACGAGTGTCCCTCCAAGAAGAAGGCCGGCAAAGACAAGAAAAAGGCCCTTCTAGCCACGTGGAGCGACAGCGACAACGAAGAGGAGTCTACCCTATGCTTCATGGCGAAGGAAGATCATCTGACCGACTCGGATGACGACGAGGTACCCTCTTACGATGAATTACTCTCCGCTTACACTAGTATGTACAATAAGGCTAAGTCACTTAGAAATGAGAATAAGCAACTTAAAACTGAACTAGAAGCTAGGATGCATGACAACACTAAGCTCAAAACAAACCTAAGAGACTTAGAGAAAGCCTTCAACAAGTTCAATGTGAGTAGCGGTAAACTAGAAAACCTCTTGAGCATGCAAAGGTGTAACTTCGACAAAGGAGGTCTAGGATATGAAAAGAAATCAGTCAACTTCGCTAGTCTTATCGCAAAGGCAAAACCAAGAACACCACCAACATGTACTTACTGTTGTAAGATAGGCCACATAAGACCTAAATGCAAGAAACTTAGACACCAACACAACAAAAATAGTTATTGGAAATGGATCCCCAAATCCCCAACTACTACTAACCCCAAAGGACCCAAAGAAACGGGTACCAACTATCAAACTGTATCTCAACCTTGTAGGGACAAAGGGGAGACAAGTCATCGAGCACTTGGTATCTTGACAGTGGATGCTCTCGACACATGACGGGAGAAAAGAAGCTGCTACAATCCATTCGACCAAAAGAAAAGGGATCGGTGACCTTCGGAGACAACAGCAAAGGGATCATAGAAGGCATCGGCTCAATAGGTATATCTAACTCTACTATTATTGATGATGTACTTCTTGTGAAAGGGCTTAAACATAACCTCCTAAGCATTAGTCAATTGTGCGATAGGGGTTATGAAGTCAAATTCACACCACACGATTGCACTGTATCATTCACAACTGACAAAACCATTAGTTTCAAAGGTTATAGAAGTGAAAATGTTTACAAGGTCGATTTAAAGATTTCATCTTTTTCAAAAATAAAAAGCCTTGTAACATTAAATGTTGATGACAACATTCTTTGGCATAGACGACTTGGTCATGTTGGGATGAGCACCATAGAAAAACTTTTAAAACTTGACCTAGTTTCCGGAATGCCAAAGCTGAATTTAAAATTAGATTCTTTTTGTGATGCTTGTCAACTTGGTAAACACATAAAGGAATCTTTCAAAAATAAAAATTTTGTATCCACTTCTATGCCCCTTGAATTACTTCACCTAGATTTATGTGGTCCCTCGAGGACAACTAGTCTAGGAGGAAAATCTTATGCTTTTGTCATTGTAGATGATTTTTCACGTTTTACTTGGACATTGTTTTTAGCCCACAAAAATGATGCCTTTGATCATTTCAAAATTTTTGTCAAAAAGGTTGAAAATGAGAAAAATCTTTTGATCAAACAAATCCGTAGTGACCACGGAACGGAATTTCAAAATGAAAATTTTTCAATTTTTTGTCAAAGCAAAGGCATTGGTCACAACTTTTCTTGTCCTAGAACTCCTCAACAAAACGGTGTCGTTGAGAGGAAGAATAGGACCCTAGTAGAGATTGCAAGGACCATGCTATGTGAGCATTCTCTACCAAAATATTTTTGGGCTGAAGCAATGAGTTCTGCTTGTTACATCATCAATCGCGTATCAATAAGGCCAATTCTCAAGAAAACTCCATACGAACTATGGAGAGGGAGAAAGCCTAACATTTCTTACTTCCGCGCTTTTGGATCAAAATGCTTCATCCACAACAATGGTAAGGACAACCTGGGTAAGTTCGATGCTAAATCGGACAAAGGTATCTTTCTTGGTTACTCTACTTCTAGCAAAGCATATAGAGTCTTTAATAAACGTACTTTACTAGTTGAAGAATCTATTCATGTCATATTTGATGAAACTAACCCTTGCTTGCCTAGAACTGTTGTTTCTGATGATGATGATATAGATATCCTTGGCGAAAAGTTGGAGTCCACAAGCCTAGATGATGTTCCTAAAGATCAAGAGGACGCACCTCTTCTGAAGGAGTGGACTACACACAAGGATCATCCCATGGACCTCATCATTGGTAGCCCATCGAAGGGAGTATCTACTCGCTCTTCTAATATGTGCAATTATCTTGCTTTTCTTTCTCACATAGAGCCTAAGAACATAGAAGAAGCTTTACTTGATGATTCTTGGATTATTGCTATGCAAGATGAACTAAATGAATTTAGAAGGAATAAAGTTTGGAATCTTGTACCTAGACCCACTGATAGACCTGTCATAGGAACTAAATGGGTATTTAGGAACAAGTTAGATGAGCATGGTACAATCACTAGAAATAAAGCTAGGCTAGTAGCTAAAGGATATAGTCAAGAAGAGGGAATTGATTATGATGAGACTTATGCCCCTGTTGCTAGACTAGAATCCATTCGCATGCTACTTGCTTTTGCTTGCTCTAGAGACTTTAAATTGTTTCAAATGGATGTTAAAAGTGCTTTTCTTAATGGTGATTTGAAAGAAGAAGTGTATGTTGAGCAACCTATTGGTTTTGAAGATGTGCACTTATCTGATTATGTGTATAAACTTGATAAGGCTTTGTATGGTTTGAAACAAGCTCCTAGAGCTTGGTATGAGAAATTATCTACCTTTTTGCTGTCTAATGGTTTTTGTAGAGGTAAAGTTGATATCACCTTATTTACCTTGACTAAAAATAATGATTTGCTGATAGTACAAATATATGTAGATGATATTATTTTTGATGCTACTAATGAACACTTGTGTAGAGATTTTTCTAAGCTTATGCAGGATCACTTTGAGATGAGCATGATGGGCGAGCTCAACTACTTCCTTGGTCTCCAAATCAAGCAATGCAAGGATGGTTTCTTTGTCAACCAAGGAAAGTACATCAAGGAGATGCTAAAAAAGTTTGGGATGGAGTCTTCCAAAGCCTCATCCACACCTATGAGCACGACAGTCAGACTCGACAAAGATGAGGGAGGTAAACCTGTTGACCAAAAGTTATTTCGTAGCATGATTGGCTCCCTACTCTATGCGACTGCTAGTAGACCTGACATTATGTTTAGTGTTTGCTTGTGTGCACGATTTCAATCATGTCCAAAGGAATCACACTTATTCGCCTTAAAACGCATTTTCAAATATCTTTCAAATACTCCAAATCTCGGATTATGGTATTCTAAGAACTCATTTTTCGATTTAAAAGCTTACTGTGATGCCGACTTTGGAGGATATAAGGTGGATAGAAAGAGCACTAGTGGAACTTGTTTCTTTTTGGGAAATTGCTTGGTGTCATGGTTTTCTAAAAAGCAAAACTGTGTTGCACTTTCAACGACCGAGGCCGAGTATATGGCTGCCGGTAGTTGTTGTGCACAAATTCTTTGGATGAAGTATCAATTACTCGACTATGGTGTTATTTTTTCAAAAATTCCAATCTTTTGTGATAATACAAGCACCATATGTCTAACAAAGAATCCAGTTCAACATTCTCGTACTAAACATATTGACATTCGACATCATTTCATTCGTGATCACATTGAGCAAAATGATGTTGAACTTCACTATGTTGACACCAAGAATCAAATTGCTGATATTTTTACAAAACCACTAGATGAATCTACTTTTACTCGTTTGCGTGGTGAACTTGGCATGATTGAGTTGTAAACACTAGTCGAATACTCTCGTACATATTTGTTAAATTGAGGGGGAGTATTATTAATGTGAGCATTATAATGTCGGATAATACAAATTAATTGTATTTATCCATAATTATGGCTCAACATTCATTTATGTGCTAAATATTTTAAATTTTAGGTGTTCCTCATCTTGGCTACTTCGGAATCACCGCTCCTATTCGGATGCTCCGTTTCACTTCGGATCCACCGAACGTGTTCGGATCGTCCGAACCTGACCATAGGTTCCAGAACCTCCGATTCCCTCTTCGGACCATCCGAACAAACATCGGATCGTCCGAACTCCTTCCAATGTCATTTAATGTTCGCGCCTTCCCATGCCTGATTGTCAGACTTCGGACCCTCCGTTTACGCTTCGTAGCCTCCGTTCTATGATCGGATCCTCCGATTACGAATCGGATCGTCCGAACTTACTGCCAGATAACCGTTCCGTTCAAATTCCGGACCTTCCGAACTCATGTTCGGACCGTCCGAACATGGCCTATAAATAGGCGTTCGGATCCTCTGATTTATTTGCTCATTCACTCCTTCTTTCTTTCCCCACACAAAACACTCACTACTCACTATGCCTCCGCGCCGTAACGCAGCTGGCCGAAATGTTCGCCCTCGTCACGGTGCCTTTCACCATGATCTTACCCAACCACCCAACCCTCGTCCTACCCCACCTGAATTCGAAACCCGTAACATTCTGCCTGGTCGTACCCTTCACACCGATTATCTTCGTGCAAATTTCTTTACGTTGATTACTCTTATTGAGTCTCAACGTTGGGGAAACTTCTTTCTACCTTCCGTACCCGATCTCATCTACCCCTCTCTCATACATCAGTTCTATGCGAACTTTTCCTTAGTTCTTGGTGGTGATGACACTCGTGTTGTTACCATTGTTCAGGGTCGGTTCATTTCTTTTTCTACCGCCGACCTCTCCACTTGGTTCGATCTTCCTCGAGACGGACCGAGTGAGTTCTTTTCTCAGTCTTGGACTGAGAATGACCCCACTTTTGATCGAGTCACTGCCTTGACCACCATCTTCGGTCGTCCGCCTACTCCTGCCGATGACCGTCCTCATGCGAAGGACCTTCCTCCTCAGCTTCAGCTTGTTCTGAAGCTCATCACTTCTTCTATTGTTCCTCGCAGTGGAGACCTCTCCACTTGCAAATATCTCGATCTGTACATTCTCTATTATTTAGTCTCCCAGCGTCCTTTTAACCTTCCCCGTTTTCTTATGTATGCCATGGAGTACGCGGCTTCTTCTACTCGCGTCTCTTTTCCATTTGGCCGGTTCATTAACCGGATTCTAGCCCATCTGGGCATTGACTTTACAGATGAAGAATCCTTATCTATTTCTCCTCGCGAGACTATCGACCATGATACTGTTGTTAAGATGGGACTCTCTTGGAATCCCGTCTTATCCTCTTGGGTCATCGACAAGGATCGCATCTTTGCGTCCTATCGTCCGACCGAACACTTTCATGTTCCCTTCGGTCTCCTTCCTCCTCACGTTCAGACGAGAGGATTTCCCGCTGGTCCCCCTACTACGGGTACCACTCCTACTCCTTCGTTTGATATTCCCTCTACATCCCATCAGCGTGTTCCCGACCCTATTAGCACTCCTTTGATGACCATGGATGACCTTCCTCATGGCTTCACTCCGCCTGCTCCCTCTGGACCCTACGATCGGATTTTCGAGTATCTCGAGCGATTGGAGACTCGTTTCGACACTCGTTTTTCTCTTTTAGAGTCTACCTTAGAGCGCCATCATACCGAGACTTCTTCGCGTCTGGATTCCATCGAGGCTGAGATGAGGAGACATAGAGAGTCGCGGGATGCGGATTCTTAGCTTATGTTTTTGTTATTTTTTATTTTATCTTTATGCATCATTGTATAAAAGAATTGCATTTATTAGTGGATATTTTACCTGTTTATTTGTCTCTCTTTATGCTTATGTCTTTTTGCTTATCACAAAAAGGGGGAGAATTTATTTGGTTAAAATTGCTGTTAATTGGTTATTAAATAAATTCGCCTTAATTCAACCTCTTAGACTTGTTATTTGATTAAGGGGGAGTTATTTAATAACCATTTCGATTATGTTGATTATTGTTATCTCAATTTTTAACCAAGTTTTGTGATCATCAAAAAGGGGGAGATTGTTACGCCTTAAACGCATACAAATCTCGAGGATGAGATTAATGTTTTTAATGCTGTAACATATCCCAAAGTTTTTGTTTTGATGATACCAAAACTTGGATTAAAAATGTACTAATGTTTTATATTGAGGCATGCAGGAAATTAAGAACAGGTTACGTTCGGAAGATCCGAAATGTTGTTCGGACGTTTCGAAATATTGCAAATCAGAAGCAAAATAGAAGCTGTTCGGAAGCTGCGATGAGAGCGTTCGGACGTTCCGAAGACGTGATCGGACGTTCCGAACACAAGCAATCAAATCACTTCAATGCGGAGACAAATTGATATGACTGATTGATCGAGTAAGATTTCGGACGCTACGAAGGACATTTCGGACGCTACGAAGTGCTGAAGATTTCAAATCTCTGGAAACGCGGGAAAGTTCGGACGGTACGAACTTGAGTTCGGACCTTCCGAAGCTGTTCACACACTATCTGAAAGAACTGTTCGGAAGCAACGAAGTTTGATCGGTTCCTCCGAAGCATATGTTCGGACCCTACGAAGTCAAGAACGGACGATCCGAAGTCATCCCAAAATTACGGAAATTGATTTCAATCACATCGGACGTTCCGAAGCATAAACAGAAGATCCGAACCTTGGCGTCCAAGACTAGTATAAATAGGCCTTTGAGGATGCATTTTCAAACATCCACTCCACTCTCTCTTGTCTCTTACAAAGCTTTCTACTATCTCTTGTGTGCGTTGATTAAAAGAGTTGTAATATCAAAAGAGTTGTAGAAAAAGAGTGAAAGTAATACTCTCGAGTGGGTTGTAAAGTTCGTGGCTATCCTTGGAGCCCTCAAGGCCAAGTAGACGCATCGAGGCGTGGTTGTAAAAGCTAGCTTGGAGCTCCTAAAGCCAAGTCGATATAGTGATACCTCGATCCTCATCGAGAAGGGGAGACGTAGACGATTCTTCGTCGAACTTCCATAAACATCTCTATCCCTCTTTACTTTACGCATTTACTTTACTACGCATTTATTTTACGCACTTACTTTACGCATTCATTTTTGATTGTCCCTCAAGTCTTCCGCTTGCAATTTTTGCAAACTCGTTTTAAAAACGCTAAAGGGCCTAAAAGAACCTATTCACCCCCCCTTTAGGTTCTTCAGAAGAGGTCAAGGTAGCACGGAAAGTACTGAAGATGGTTCTTATGATCGGTTCAGGCGGATGAATCTTCCTGAATTTATCGGTGGTCCTGATCCACTTGTGGCTCTTGAGTGGGTTAAGTCATTGGAGGCTATATTTGATTATTTGAAGTTCACTGATAGAGATAAAGTATGTTGTGCTGTGTTTATGTTGGTGAAAGTGGCCCATATTTGGTGGGAAGCTACCAAAGTTACTGTTAATGTTCGTGAACTAAAGTGAAACGAATTTAAGGATTTATTCTATGCCAAATATTTTCCGAAGGAAGTCAAAGCCAAAAAGGTAAAAGAATTTTTGAATTGAGGAAGATTCTATGACTGTCAATGAGTATACCCTTAAATTTGAAGAAGGATGCGTCTTTGTTCCCTTTATTGCTGAAAATGATAAAGACAAAAGAGAGCACTTTCTTCGTGGTTCGAAGCCAGAGATTAGAAGGGATGTTCATATGTCGAAAGTGGTCACATATCAGGACATTGTTGAGAAAGCATTGCTTGCCGAACATGATGAACAAGAGATCGAGAAGGAGCGACAGTTAAGAAGACAAACTTTCCAAGCTAGAGGTCAAGGTGCAAATACTCAAGTTCGAGGCAACCACAAGGGGAAAGGTAAAATGGAGCCGCGTAATAAAGCTCCATTGTCTTCAGCTGATCCTTAGAGATCATTGTGTCCTAAGTGTGGCAAGCCACACAAAGGAGAATGTTTGGTTGGTAGTGGTCGATGTTTCAGATACAAAGAAGTGGGGCACACAGCGTAGAAATGTCATCTTTCTTCAGATAAAGGAAAGGTTCAAGGTAGAATTTTTGCAATGACAAAAGAAGGTGCTAATCCTCATTCTTCGGTAATATAAGGTAATATTTTAATATCCGACAAGAAGGCACTTTCCTCAATTGACACTGGTGTGACTCATTCCTTTATATCTGAAGTGTTTATGCACTCTTTATCTGTTGAACCTACTGTCATGCCTTTACATTTCAATATTGTGTTACCTTCTGGAGATGAAATTTGGTCAACTTGTATTCTTAAGGAATGTCCAGTACGAATGGGTACGAGATTATTTTTTGCTAATTTAATAGTTATTCCAATGGTTGCCTTTGATGTCATACTGGGTATGGATTGGTTGCCTACTTATAGTGTAGTGATTGATTGTGTGGGCAAGACAATGAAGTTTTTAGCTGATGACCATGAGAGTGATGCATTTGTTGGTCTAGGTTCTTCGCTGAGTATTCTCGTTATTTCTTATTTACAAGCTACTAAATTGTTGTACAAAGGGTGTATTGGTTTTCTGGCTTCGGTATTGGATGAGAGAAAAGAGAGTAATATGCGATTGCAGAATATTGAGGTGGTGAAGGATTATCCTGATGTGTTTGCTGAGGAAGTACCTGGATTACCACCTGATCGAGAGGTAGAGTTTGTTATTTACTTAATTCCAGGTACAACTCCATTTCTAAGGCTCCGTACATAATGGCTCCGACCGAGATGAAAGAATTGAAGAATCAATTATAGGAGCTATTAGATAAAGGTTTTATCCGCCCTAGTTCCTCGCCGTGGGGAGCTCCAGTATTATTTGTGAAAAAAATATGGATCTTTGAGATTATGTATTGATTATCGAGAACTCAACAAGGTAACTGTTAAAAATAAATATCATTTGCTGTGGATTGATGATCTTTTTGATCAATAGCAAGGAGCCGCAGTATTCTCGAAAATCGATCTTCGATCCGGATACCATCAATTATAGATGAAAAAAGGAGATATACTAAAGACTACTTTTAGAACGAGGTATGGACATTATGAATTTTTGGTGATGTCATTTGGACTAACAAATGCTCCTTCAGTTATCATGGATTTAATGAATCTTATCTTTAAACCGTATTTGGATATTTTTGTCATTGTGTTTATTGATGACCTTTTGATCTACTCAAAGACACGAGAACTTCATCGTGAGCATTTGAGAATTGTGCTGCAGCTATTAATGGATAAACAATTCTAAGTTGAAGAAATGTGAATTCTGGTTGAAGCAGGTGGCGTTTTGTAGTGACCCGTTCCAGAATCACCTACTAATCAGAACTTAAGCATGCAAAATTAACATTTAAAACTGAATCAGGTAAACAGCGGAAAAACAATAATACAACTCAATCGAATCTGTAAGTACAAAATACTTAAACAACCAGATCGAACTAAATTCCAAGAACAAATACCAACAACTACAGGTCAACCTCTGCCAGCTCCCTGTCCACTCCCTCCTGGACCGTCTAACCTGAGACCTGCCCCATCGAATAGGGTGTCCAAAACAGAGATAAACCGAGGACGTGAGCATAAAACGCTCAGTACCGAAAGCATGAGTATACAAGACTATGACATGCATGTATGCAAAATGTACTGGATACCAGGATCTGGGTATAACGAAATACTGCTCAGACAAATGACGTCAAAGTATGTAGCACTCTGCGCCGTCGCACCAGGAGGTGGCTCCCATACCAAATGAACCTGTGGATATACCGGTGACCTGACCACCGTCGGCCAACGGGGTCCAACCATCCACAACAAATGAGGGCTGAGCACCCTCTCAACAGGCTATCTCAAAGATAATCAGGCTCAACATGATTATGCAAATGCCGCATAATAAACCATGCATCATATGACAGATAATAATGCAACATATAAACATGCAACACATAGTAAAGCATACTCAATCCTGCTATCTCGGATAGTACTTTCGTACCTCAAACCAGTAGATCCTAGCAATCAGCCCTAGAATCAAGCCTACAATCCAAGTGATACCATATCACTAAACCACATCTAAAAGCCTTAACTAGACTAATAGATACTCCCAAATCTCAAAGGGAACCCAGAACTATACCTGCGTCCGTAGTCAGCCCACTGATGCCGCTAGCCCCCAACTAGAGCACAGCTCCGCTACAAAACCAGTAGCTCCCCGCTAGTGCCCGAACCTCGGGAAAAGACTAGAAATCCATCAGAAACGACTAAAACGCTCTGGAACTCTCGGAATTGGCGAGTGAAAAGTGAAGCCTCGCGCTTCTATTTATAGACAACGATCGGACGATCCGATCCACTTCGGACGCTCCGATCCGGTACACTTCGGACGATCCGATCCACTTCGGACGATCCGAACATTGCATGTCTTCCACGTGTCCAGCCACCTGTCTTCGGACGATCCGAACCCTGATCGGACGATCCGAACTCTGACATGACATGACTCGTCTGACTCCGAACAGAACGGTCCATCCGAACCTACTTCGGACGATCCGAACCAACTTCGGACGATCCGAACCCGGTTCGGTCCTTCCGATCCCACCGAAATACAATTAATCCAATAATTAACTCAAATTAGGCATCGGGATACTACATTCTCCCCCTCTAAAAAGGATTTCGTCCGCGAAATCGAGTCTGAAAAATGACAATTCTGAACAACAATACATTCAACTTAAGAATGAATTACAACTGAAAGCACAACTGAAATTACAATCATAACTGAAAATACTACAACTAGAACATCTCTGGATGCTCTGACCGCATGCGACTCTCTAGTTCCCAAGTAGCTTCTTCAGTACCTCGGCGCTGCCACTGCACTAAGACAAGAGGAATAGTCTTATTCCGCAGTACCTTATCCTTCCGGTCTAAGATCGAAACCGGTCTTTCCACAAAAGACAAATCCGGATTCAGCTGAACTTCTGTTGGATGCAAAACATGAGACTCATCCGCTACGTATCGTCTCAGCAAGGACACATGAAACACATTGTGAACACTAGACAGATACGGTGGCAAAGCTAATCTGTAGGCCAAATCTCCCACACATTCTAAGATCTCAAAAGGACCAATGAATCTCGGAGATAGCTTACCCTTGAGTCCAAATCTCAGAATCCTCCGAAAAGGTGATACCTTGAGAAACACTTTCTCGCCTGCATCAAAATGAAGAGGTCTGCGCTTGGTGTTCGCATAACTCGCTTGTCGATCCTGAGCAGTCTTGATCCGCTGTTTGATCACAAGAACCTGTCGTTCTCCGACTTCTTCCCAGAACAGGGGAGTACGACAACGTCGACCATACAATGCTTCAAACGGAGACATACCAATACTCCTATGAAAACTGTTGTTGTATGCAAACTCTATCAGTGGCAGATGATCCTGCCAAGCTGGCCCGAAATCCATCACACAAGATCTCAACATATCCTCAAGAGTACGAATAGTCCTCTCTGACTGACCGTCAGTCTCTGGGTGATATGCAGTACTCAAACTCAAGGTAGTGCCCAAAGCTTGCTGAAAGCTGCCCCAAAATCTAGACGTAAATCGAGGATCTCTGTCACTAACGATACTCACGGGCACACCATGAAACCGTACAATCTCCTGAATGTACAACCGTGCCATCCGATCGAAAGTGAAATCTCTGTTATACGGAAGAAAATGGGCAGACTTAGTAAGCCGATCCACTACCACCCAGATAGCATCTCTATTCCCCACAGACATAGGCAAGTGAGTCACGAAGTCCATCGTGATATGCTCCCACTTCCACTCCGGAATAGGAAGATTCTGTAACAAACCTCCGGGTCGTCGATACTCAGCCTTCACATGCTGACAGACTAGGCACTTGGAGACATACTGATAAACATTACGTTTCATACCCTTCCACCAAAATCGAGTCCTCAAATCTTTATACATCTTGTTGCTCCCTGGATGAACACTCAACTTGCTACGATGAGCCTGGGACAAAATCTCCTCCCTCAAAGTGTCATCTTCCGGTACAACAACACGACCAGATAAGCACAAAAGACCCTCGGACTGATAGTGGAATCCAGAAGTATTATCTCCATCAGCCAACCGAGCTAATTTCTGAACCTTAGAATCAGACATCTGAGCATCTCTAATCCGAGAATACAAAACTGGCTCGGACAAAATAGTAGCTATACGGATACTCTCTGTTCCCTTCCGATGCTTACAATTGAATCCCATCGAACAGAAATCCTGAATAATCCCAGATACAGCACAAGTCTGAAGAGCAGATAACCTCACCTTGCGACTAAGAGCATCGGCCGTGAGATTCGCAGATCCTGGATGATACTTGATCTCACAATCGTAATCCTTGAGTAGATCCATCCAACGACGCTGACGCATGTTCAACTCAGCCTGAGTGAACAGATACTTCAAACTCTTATGATCAGTGAAGAGCTCAAATCGCTCACCATACAGATAATGGCACCAGATTTTCAAAGAAAAAACGATCGCTGCTAATTCCAGATCATGAACAGGATAGTTTTCCTCATGAGGCTTTAACTGTCTCGACGCATAAGCAATCACATGCTCATTCTGCATCAGAACACACCCTAGTCCCTGTAAAGAGGCATCGGTGTAAACACTGAAACCACCAGATCCAGACGGTAAAGCCAAAACAGGCGCAGATGTCAAACGTCTGCGAAGTTCCCAGAAACTCTCTTCGCACTCTGATGTCCACTCAAATGAAACATCTTTCCGAGTGAGCTGAGTGAGTGGCTTAGCAATCTGAGAGAAGTTGGCAATGAAACGGCGATAATACCCAGCCAACCCCAGAAAACTGCGGATCTCGGCTACTGTCGTCGGACGCGACCAGTTCAATACCGCTTCCACCTTGCTCGGGTCAACTGAAACTCCCTCGCAAGAAATGACATGACCAAGGAATACAACCCTGTCAATCCAAAACTCACATTTACTTAGCTTCGCATAAAGCTGATTCTCGCGAAGTGTCTGTAAAATAATCCTCAAGTGTTGTGCGTGTTCTTGCTGATCATGCGAATAGATTAAGATATCATCTATAAACACCACAACAAACTTATCCAAGAAATCCCGAAATACCCGATTCATCAGATCCATAAAAACTGCTGGTGCATTCGTCACCCCAAAAGGCATAACCAGAAACTCATAATGCCCATACCGGGTCCTGAATGCAGTCTTCGATATATCTCCCTGATGAACTCGAAGCTGATGATAACCAGACCTTAAATCAATCTTGGAATACACAGAGGTACCTTGCAGTTGATCAAATAAATCATCAATCCGTGGCAACGGATACTTATTCTTTATCGTCGCACGATTCAACTGCCGATAATCTATGCAGAGCCGCATAGAACCATCCTTCTTTTTGACAAAAAGAACTGGTGCTCCCCACGGGGACACACTGGGTCGAATATACCCCTTGTCAAGAAGATCCTGCAACTACTGTTTCAATTCTTGCATCTCCGATGGAGCTAAACGATAAGGAGCTCTAGAGATTGGTGCCGTGCCTGGCACTAAATCAATGCCGAAATCTACTTCCCGAACAGGAGGAAAACCAGGAATCTCCTCGGGAAAAACATCCGGAAAATCGCAAACCACTGGAATGTCACCGACACCGATACTACCTGCGGACGAATCAATAGCATAGATAAGGTAGCCTTCCCCGCCCGACTCTAAAGCACGACAGGCTTTCAGAGCAGAAACCACAGGCATCGGGGGTCGCGCTCCCTCTCCATAGAAAAACCAACTGTCGCCCTCAACTGGACGAAACTGCACAAACTTCTGATAACAGTCCACAGTAGCTCTAAACACAGTCAGCACATCTATTCCCAGAATGCAATCAAAATCCTCCATCGCAAGAATCATCAAATTAGCAGTTAAAACATTACCCTCAAACTCTAGAGGACAACCCAAAACCAGACGTTTAGCTAGCACCGAATGACCCATCGGTGTGGAAACAGATACCACAACGTCCAAAGAAGTGAAAGGTAACGCATGACGCTTAGCAAATCTCGCCGATATGAATGAATGCGATGCACCAGTATCAATGAGAACGTAAGCAGGTAATCCACATAATAAAAACACACCTGCGATAACTCTCTCGTTCTCCTCAGCCGCCTGATCCTGGTTAAGAGCAAAGACCTGTCCTTGAGTACGCGGTCGGAGGTTAGAACCCTGAGTAGACTGTCCCTGCTGTGGCCTCTGATGAACTGAAGCCTGAGAACCAGATCCTGATCCTCCGCCCGTCTGTGGACAATCTCTCTTCATGTGGCCCATCTTACCGCACTTGTAACAAGCACCCGCAACCCTGCGACAACGCTCCGTCGGGTGATCCTTCCCGCAGTGCTGACACGGGCCCCTCTTCTTCCCAAAATGGTGAACTCCTCCAGATCCAGAGGAAGAAGAAGTAGATCCAGCCTTCTTAAATGCTTGGGCGCGGGGACCCAAAGAACTAGTAGGACGAGCAGACTGCATGGCTCGACCTCTCAACAAACTGCCCTCAGCCTGGCGACAACGATTTACAAGGCCCTCATACGATGTCGGATCATCGCAGACAACAACCCGATCATAAATCTCCTGATTGAGTCCCTGAAGAAAATGGTTATACTTGGCCATAGCATTGTCACTGACATGCGGAACATATGGAAGCAACTCAAAGAACTTCTGCTGATACTCATCAACAGACAAACTTCCCTGCTTCAGATTGATCAACTCAATCGCCTTGGTCTGCAGAAGAGCTGGCGGAAAGTAAAGCAACATGAAAGCGGCTCGGAAATCGGCCCAAAGAACTCGACCCTGTCGCTGAACTATCGGTGCAGAGGTAGACCTCCACCACTTGCGCGCACCACCCTCCAGCAAGAAATCAAGGGTATCAATCTGCTGCTCCGCCGAGCACTGAAAAGTCTTGAAGCAGCTCTCCATCCTCTCAAGCCAGTTCTCCGCAACATCCGGAGTCTCACCGCCCGAAAGAGGTTTCGGCCCCATCTGCAAGAACCGATGCATACTAAAACTCCGAGGCTCATCACGACGGTGTTGACGACGTTCTCGATGCTCTCGACGACGTTCCCGATCGTCACGGTCTCCCCAGCGTCCAACGCTGCCATGACTACTAGCATCGTCGTCAAAACCAGACATCTCTTAGCTACAAAAGTTACCAGAGATTAAACCCAAAAGAACAGTTCTAAATCCCAAAATCTTAATGCATGCTCTGATACCATAAATGTAGTGACCCGTTCCAGAATCACCTACTAATCAGAACTTAAGCATGCAAAATTAACATTTAAAACTGAATCAGGTAAACAGCGGAAAAACAATAATACAACTCAATCGAATCTGTAAGTACAAAATACTTAAACAACCAGATCGAACTAAATTCCAAGAACAAATACCAACAACTATAGGTCAACCTCTGCCAGCTCCCTGTCCACTCCCTCCTGGACCGTCTAACCTGAGACCTGCCCCATCGAATAGGGTGTCCAAAACAGAGATAAACCGAGGACGTGAGCATAAAACGCTCAGTACCGAAAGCATGAGTATACAAGACTATGACATGCATGTATGCCAAATGTACTGGATACCAGGATCTGGGTATAACGAAATACTGCTCAGACAAATGACGTCAAGGTATGTAGCACTCTGCGCCGTCGCACCAGGAGGTGGCTCCCATACCAAATGAACCTGTGGATATACCGGTGACCTGACCACCGTCGGCCAACGGGGTCCAACCATCCACAACAAATGAGGGCTGAGCACCCTCTCAACAGGCTATCTCAAAGATAATCAGGCTCAACATGATTATGCAAATGCCGCATAATAAACCATGCATCATATGACAGATAATAATGCAACATATAAACATACAACACATAGTAAAGCATACTCAATCCTGCTATCTCGGATAGTACTTTCGTACCTCAAACCAGTAGATCCTAGCAATCAGCCCTAGAATCAAGCCTACAATCCAAGTGATACCATATCACTAAACCACATCTAAAAGCCTTAACTAGACTAATAGATACTCCCAAATCTCAAAGGGAACCCAGAACTATACCTGCGTCCGTAGTCAGCCCACTGATGCCGCTAGCCCCCAACTAGAGCACAGCTCCGCTACAAAACCAGTAGCTCCCCGCTAGTGCCCGAACCTCGGGAAAAGACTAGAAATCCATCAGAAACGACTAAAACGCTCTGGAACTCTCGGAATTGGCGAGTGAAAAGTGAAGCCTCGCGCTTCTATTTATAGACAACGATCGGACGATCCGATCCACTTCGGACGCTCCGATCCGGTACACTTCGGACGATCCGATCCACTTCGGACGATCCGAACATTTCATGTCTTCCACGTGTCCAGCCACCTGTCCTCGGACGATCCGAACCCTGATCGGACGATCCGAACTCTGACATGACATGACTCGTCTGACTCCGAACAGAACGGTCCATCCGAACCTACTTCGGACGATCCGAACCAACTTCGGACGATCCGAACCCGGTTCGGTCCTTCCGATCCCACCGAAATACAATTAATCCAATAATTAACTCAAATTAGGCATCGGGATACTACACGTTTTTGGGTCATGTCATTTTGAAAGAGGGAATATCGGTAAATCCATCCAAAGTTGATTCTATTAAGCAATGTTCTATTACAAAGGCAGTTTCACAAGTAAGAAGTTTTCTTGGTTTGGCAGGATATTACAGATGATTCATAGTGGATTTTTCAAAGATAGCATTACCATTGACGAGGTTGACAAAGAAGTCATATGGCAAGAGAAAGGGAAACTTTTGGAATGAAAATCTTATTTTGATGGGTGGGATCATGGGTGGTCATATGTGTTATAGTATGCACTTTATGTGAACGTATTTTATATTTTGATGATGATGTTTGGATTATGCTTTAATGAAAAATTAAAAAATGGTTATGTTAGAGTTTAGTCAAGTTTTTGTTAATACGAGATTTATTTTGTTTATATTTCCCTTTTTCAAATGTAATGCTTCCGCGCATGTTATTCTTTAAGTTTAATTATCATGGGAGTGGGGTGTTGAAGTGTGAAATTTTTACAGATCGCAAAAGTTTGAGTTATTTGTTTTCACATAAAGAGTTGAATATGCGGCAGCAGAGATGGTTGGAACTAGTAAAGGACTATGATTGCACTATTAGCTATCATCCTGGTAAAGTTAATATGGTTGCGGATGCTTTGAGTCACAAGTCGAGTTCCTTATTGGGTTTTATATCAAACCATTGTTGCTTGATTTGCAAAGGAATTAAATAACTTTGGTATCTTCAGGTATAGTAGCTAAATTATCTGCATTAGTTCTCCGCTCAACCTTTTTTGATCGAATTTTGAAGGAACAACAGTTTGATAATTAGTTATTGGAGTTGAAGAGAATAAGTTATCTATCATGGGTTTCGGAGTTTGGGTTGAATCGGGATGGTTTGTTGACCTTTCGAGATAGGATATTTGTTCCTTCTGGTGATGAAATTCGCATATATGTACTCATTGAAGCTCATACAGCGCCATATTCGGTACACTCTGGTAGTACAAGATGTACAACGATCTTCGACGCCTTTGCTGGTGGTCAGGTATGAAGAAAGATATTATGTTATTTGTTTCTGTATGTTTAGCATATCAGCAGGTTAAGATTGAGCATCAGAGGCCGGCGGGATTGTTGCAATCTTTACCTATACCGCAATGGAAATGGGAACACATCACCATGGATTTTGTTGTTGGGTTGCCAAGAACTCAGAAGGGTTTTAATTCTATTTGGGTGATTGTGGATCGATTGACAAAGTCATCACATTTTCTCCTTGTTAAGACGACACATTCTATGAATCAATATGATGATGCTTATGTTCAAGAGATTGTGAGACTTCATGGGATACCAGTGTCGATAGTTTCATATCGTGATCCAAGGTTTGCCTTCGAGTTTTGGAAGGGTTTACATAGAGCCCTGGGCTCGAAATTAGCCTTTAGTATCATCTACCATCCTCAAAGTGACAGGCAATCAGAAAGGGTTATTCAAATTCTGGAGGATATGTTGAGGGCTTGTATAATTGATTTTCTTGGTAGTTGGGATTAAATGCTACCATCGGTCGAGTTCACATATAATAATAGCTACCAGTCTTTAATTGGCATGGCACATATGAAGCTTTATATGGAAGGAAGTGCCGATCTCCTTTGTATTGGGATGAAGTAGGTGAAAGGAAGATGTTGGGCCCAGAGTTGGTTCAACAAATAGCAGATGTTGTGGCATTAATCCAAGAGAAAATGAAGATCGCTCAGTCTAGACAGAAAATTTACTCCGATGTGAGACGACGGCCTTTGGCATTCGAGGTTGGTGACCATGTTTTCATTAAGCTAGCTCCTCTCAAGGGAGTTATGCGATTTGGCAAGAAAGGTAAACTTAGTTCTAGATACATTGGGTCGTTTGAGATTCTTGATAAGATTCGAGACCGAGCCTATCGTCTTTCATTACCACTGGACTTGGATCGAGTTCACAATGTTTTTCATGTTTCTATGCTCCGTAAGTATCTTTTTAATCCATATCATGTCTTCGGCACGAATATTTGGATCTTTTACCTAATTTAAGCTACGAGGAAGTACCAGTTCAAATTCTTGATCGCAAAGCTAAAGTTTTAAGAAATAAAGAGATTGGTATTGTCAAAGTTCTTTGGAAGAATCATATGATTGAATAGGCCACATGGGAACCAGAAGAAGAGATGAAACATCGTTATCCGAATTTATTTGACGGTAATAAAATTTCAAGGATGAAATTTTTATAAAGAGGAGAGATTGTAATATCCCAACCTTTTTATCATTTTATTGCCAATGATGTATTCTTTGGTTGGCGTTTTGGATTTATGGTTATTGTTATGGTTATTTTATATTCATGGTTATTGTGGTATGGTATTGTTAGTTGTTATGGTTGTGAATGTATAATGATGGGATTTGATTGATGGTTTGATGTTTGAGATTTGTAGAATGGTTATTGTTTATGATTATGTTAAAGATTGGTTATAGTTTTTGGGGTTATGTTTCATAGTTGGTGATGGTTATGGAGGGGGATGAGTTATTGTTGTGATGGTTTTTATGGATGATTTGAGGATGTATTTGGATGTTTAGTTGCATTGATATTGCATGGCATCGAAAAGGATGGATTCTAGGGGCATTGGTGATGGTTTTTAGGTGCAGGGGCAGCGCTGCTGTGCCCTTGGGTGCAGGCGCCGAAGCGTGGGCGCCGCAACGCCAAGTAAGTGGTGCCGCGGCGCTAGTCGGGGTGAAATTGCTACTTGAAATCACGTTTTTGAGGGATTGAAAGGCTTATATTTTCTATTCTAGAGACTTCTACTCATTTATACCCTTTTCTTGTCTCTTCAAACGGTTCAAGCCTCTTCTCCTTCAAGGTTTTCTCTCCTTCATCTTCCACTTCAAGCTCAAGGATCATAGTAGATTTCTTGTTACTTCTACCTTAACTTCCAAGCTCCAAGGTAAGGATTCTATATTTTTGGAGTTTAGAAGGGTTTGAGAAGTTGAAGGTATATGTTGGCTTGGTTGAATTCTATGATTAATGGTTGATTATGTGTATATTGTTGTAGGAATTCTCTCAAAATCATTTAAGCAAATACTTGCTTCTTGGGTTGTAAGCAGAGGCTCTCCTTCGTGCTCAGATGATATTTATATGTACAAAAGCCATGTTTATTGATGTCTAGCTCCTTCCATTGATATATTCTTGAAGTATATATTGCTAATTATTCATTGATTAAGAAATACCATTGAATTCATTGATAAAGAAGCTAGTAAGCCATTGTTGCCTATCAAATGTTTTTTCGATTGCTTCAATGAAATTCCTATGATTAAAGTAAATGATTGATAGTATTTACATGCATGTCATTGGCCAATTTCATGATGAAAGAGTATCTCTCACAGTTTCTATATTTATATCAAAGGAATACTTATTATATGGTCACATGTCACAAGGTCACAGAACTCTCAATTCATTTCTTTAATTCATACCAAGAGATAGCATCTTTATTTCTTTCATATTTGTTGCTCATTGAAGATGGTATTATATTGTTTATTTTTTATTCATTTCCATAGCCATGTTATTCAAGTCAAGCATGTGTACATTTTTTTCTTATTTATAGCTTTTTAGTTACTGAGTTTTATCTCATTCCATTTAATATCATGTGATGCAAGTGAGAGGAAAGAATGAAATAGATTGTCCAGTGTGGAAGAAGTCATATGGAAAAAGAAATGGAAACTTTTGGCCTGAAAAAATTATTTTGATGGGTTGGATCATGGGTGGTCATATGTGTTATAGTATGAACTTTATGTGAATGAATTTTATATTTTGATGATGATGTTTGGATTATGCTTTAATGAAAATTTTAAAAATGTTTATGTTAAAGTTTAGTCAAATTCTTGTTAATACGATATTTATTTTGTTTATATTTTTCTTTTTCAAATGTAATACTTCCGTGCATGTTAATCTTTAAGTTTAATTATCATGGGAGGGGTGTTTCAGCAAGAGGCACCAAAGAAATTATTTGAGTTTGTATGTGATGAAGCAGCAGGAAATCGAAACTCTGTGAGAATTTATCCAGAGTTTCAACGATGCAGCACTGGATATACCAGCTACTTCCCTTGACATCATGATAAGTGGCTTTACCCAAGGACTGAGGGGAGGGGAGATCTTTAAATCGTTGGTCAAGAAACCTCCAACAAGTTATGATGATCTATTATCTCGGACGGAAAAATATGTAAATCTAGAAGATGACCAGCAGCATAAGAGGATGGAGCAGCGGCTTGGGAGAAGTAGAGTTGAGGGAGCGGAAAGAGGAGGTAGGAAGAGAGGTGCGTGCGAGAGAGAGGAGGATAAAGCTAGGGGCATAGAACAATTCTCATCACATGTTCCTCTAGATAGGAGTCGTGACAAGGTGATGGAGGTCAGGGAGCCCGGGGGGAGGTGGGAGAAGTCGTAAAGGGTTGAGAGCAGTGCTAGATTGCATTTGCAGGATAGACGAGAAGGATCCTCATACGGGAGTCGACAGAGGTCTCGCCTGTCCCCTAAGGGTGGTCCAGGCCCTCCGTGGATAAATCAGAGGGTTGGGAAGCAGAGAGGGGAAGGTCGAGGTCAAGATGTCCTTCAAGAGCCCGTCGAACCGAGGATGAGAATGAATAAGGATAACCACCCACGAGAGGAATGATTCATATGATCTCGGGGTGTGCTACTGATGGAGACTCTGGGCGAGCTCGTAAGACACATGTGAGAAGGTTGGAGAACTTTGAGATATGTAGAGGTGCAGACTCACCACAAAACCCCGTCATCAGCTTTGGGTCGGAAGACCTCCGAGGCGTTGTGACTCCGCATAACGATGCCCTGGTGATGACAGCCACCATTGTCAATTATGATGTGGTGAGGATATTTATTGATAATGGAAGCTCCGTAAACGTCTTGTTCAAGAGCACGTTTGGATCAAATGAAAGTGGAAGGATTTGAGTTTGAGCCAGTATCCACCCTGCTGTATGGGTTTGCAGGACACACCATCCCACCTTTGGGTCAGATTGTTCTTTCCCTATCCTTGGGGACTGATCCTTGGCGGATAACAAAAATGATAGCCTTCACCGTGGTGGATATCCCTTCAGCGTATAATGGAATTATAGGACGGCAAGCCCTGAAGGATTTTAGAGCCGTAGTTTCCACATATCATCAGAAACTTAAGTTTCCTGTAGAAAAAAGGGTTGGAGTCTTGAGAGGGGACCAAAAATTCGTCCGTCGGTGTTATGAAGGGTAGTGAGGGAGGAGGGAAAAAGAGCGTGTATGGAAGTTAACATGATTAGAAAAGGAAGGAGTGGGTGACTCGGTCTTGGTGAAGGTACAAGAAGAACATAGGAAAAATTTGGACCCAGAGTGGGAGGGTCTTTTAAGAGTGATAGAGAAATTTAATTTTGAAGCTTATTACTTGGAGAATTCTCAAAGAAAGGCTTTAAAGAGGCCCTGGAATGCTTACAATTTTAGGAAATATCATTCTGGATTTTATCGTTGATGCATTTCATATTTGAATTTTCCCATGTAAACAGTTGGAATTCAATAAAATCAAGTTCTTATTTTCAGTTCATGAATGTTGTTGTATCATGAAAGTGAGAAAACTTTATTTTCCTACTAAGACATCACCAAGTAAAGGAGCAGAGTTGGGAAAGAGAAAATTTTATTTTCCTACTAATGTATCGTCCAGTAGAGAAGCAGAGTTGGGAAGGAGAAATTTTATTTTTCTACTAAAGCATCGCCTAGTAGAGGAGCAGAGTTGGGAAGGAGAAAAATAAATTTTTTGCTACTAAGGCATCGCATAGTAGAGGAACAGAGTTGGGAAAGAGAAAATTTTATTTTTTTACTAAGACATCACCTAGTAGAGGAGCAGAGTTCAGAAGAAGAAAATAAAATTTTTCCTACTAAGGCATCGCCTAGTAGATGATCAGAGTTGGGAAGGAGAAAATTTTTGCTACTAAGACGAAGGCATCGCCTAGTAGAGGAGCAGAGTGGAGTAGAGAAATTTTTAAATTTTTCCTACGGAGGCATCACATAGTAGAGGAGCAGAGTGGAGGAGAAAAATTAAATTTACCTACTTGGGCTGTAACGTACTGTACTTTAAAAATATTTCAAAATTTGCAAAAAAATAAAAATTTTCTTAAATAAGAAATCAATCTTCAAATTGAGATAACACTAAACCGTTCATCCAAAATATTTGCAACAAAAGATCACAAATAAATTTTTCTAAAAATACTTGTTTAAACATCGTAAACAAAAACGTGAAATCGGAGTATTTGAACATTCATAAAGTCTTAAAACATGGGCGGTCATCGGGTTTAAACTCCTGCTCGATCAAAGCCGGCTCATTTGTCCCCACCCCCTCGTCTCCTCAAAGTCATCCTCACCTGCATCAATCAAGTCTAGGTAGTCTAAATACTCAACACGTATAAACTTGATATAACAAGTAATACGTAATAAAACCACATGCATCTTTAAAGTAGGACATATATACAAAAACTTGAACGTAAGGACATAAACATAGACGTGACATCATCATAAAACTTTTCTTAAACATACTTGCATCATACATACTTGAACATACATAACATCATTTTACATAGAGATATGTTTCAAAGCAAGTGACTCATACATAAAAATGTGTCTGATCAGACTAAACCACAGTACTGGGCTGGCAGGGAAAATCCACAACCACATACATGAGATCCCCGGTCATGCTTTACCTGGTGGATTGGTCCTGGTAATACTTTACTACTTTCCAATCCTTATCTAAACTCGATGATGCTTTACCGGGGTGGAGAGGTCCTCGGCCACGTTCACCGACTTCCAAACCCGTTCATAATTTGGTCACAAGACATTTAGCATACCTCAAAAACATAAAAATATTTTTTTTGCACGTCGAACATACTTATTTGGCGTTGAGGGATTTGTTGGATCTCGCTTGGGACCACTTCTGCACATACTAACATGAGTTCGAATACCTATCTTGCATAACTTAGACGTATAGTCATGCTCAAACCCAAAAATGACAAATTTCCTTATGCCATTCTAAATCTCTCGGGACTCAACTTCTTTTAATCATCGTACTAAATCATGACATCAAACCCCAAAACAATCCCTAAAATTTAATTTAATTAATTTTTTTTGGAGTACATGGACCTTGTGTAAGGGTCCGGGTATGGGTCCGGATAGATGCTGGAATTTCACATTTCGAAGGAAACAAGGGCATGGACCCCCTATTATAAGGGTCCGGCTTCGGGTTCATGTACCTACTAGAATTGTGAACGAACGGAATTCCCTACACTTGTGACTTAATCCTACTCACTCGATCATACGGACCGTGAACCAACACCTCAAGACCCATCCTAGGATGCTATGGCACTGATTCAAACTAAAACAAATGCCCCAAAACAACTACGCATCACAAACAACGTAACACAACCCGTGAACACGATAATTTAACACCAAAGCTTTTCCTACGACTTCTAATGCACCCAAGGACCATCGACACGAAACGAAGTATCAAAACCCATCCCGACATCATACTCACAATACTTAAACGCAGCAGCGATCACCCAACAGTTCCCAACAAATCCTGCAACAATTATACTTCAAGAACACGTCTAAAACATATTTTCAGAAATTACAGTTTGAGCAGTCCCACAAAAACGAGCATAACTCACCCATTTCTTATCTAAATATTTCGAATTAACTGTCAATTCGAAGGTATAAAAAATTTATACTTTTTAAATGTTGAATTTTTTTCCATAAAATCGACGAAAATTTCGCAGTATTTAAAATGACAGCAATTTCGAGTTTTGAGATCCAAAAATCATTTCAAAGGCGATCCAACCAATTTTTGCACAAACTTTGCACAACATACATGAATTTTTACACATAATAAACATATGAACATATAATATTACAACATCAATGCAGAAACAAAAGATTATACATGCCTTTTGATATTTAAAATACCGAAACGATGATACTGAAGCGGGGATGAGTGCGAGGTTGATCCCGAACGATTTGTGGCTCGATTTCCTTGAAATAACTGAACGAAAACTTGCTGAAAAACTGAAGGGAAATGGGGCGGCTGCTCTTGCTATAGAACCCTAGGTTTTCTTCAAAAAAGTTAAAATGAAATGTGTATGTGTGTGTTTAACGTGTAGGGGTTTGTGTGTAAAGGTGTGTGTGCATGAGTTAGTGTAGGTAATTAGGGGTAATTATGTGTTTAATTTATAATTAACAACTAATTAAAATACTAACCTTCCTCTAACTTTAAATAAAATCTCTTAATTTAAAATAAAATGTACAAGTGACAAATCTTTAAAAACTTTAAAGTCATAAAATCAACTAATAATTAAATTAGGCTTTTAAAATGATAAAAATTAAATAAATATTTTAAATGCCCCAAACCCAACTTAAAATAAAATACCATATTTTAAAAATTGCCAAAATTATCGTCGATCTCTTTTCCTCGATCCCACATCGAATAATCGCCTGAAACGTGAAACTCAAGAAAATATTTTAACGTTCATCTCCTAAACATAAATAATTTAAAATAATGAAATTTCATAAATCATGCACCGCTAAAAATGAATTTAAACCTAAATAAACAATTTAAATAAATACACGGGTTTTACGTATGCTGATTTTAGGCTCTACAGTTCCTCCCCCACTTATAAAAATTTTGTCCTCGAAATAAGCCTTACCAAACAGTTCCGGATAGCGATTCCTCATATCTCTCTCGGTCTCCCAAGTTGCCTCCTCCACTGATTGGTTCAGCCACCAGACTTCGACCAACTTGGTCACTTTGTTCCAAAGTCTCCGCTCCTGTCTGTCTGGATTTGGACAAGTCTTTCCTCATACGATAGATCTGGAGCCAACTGCAACGGTTCAAAACTCAACACATGCGAAGGATTTGCTAGGTATTTCCTGAGCATCGAGGCATAGAACACATTGTGTACACCGGCCAGATTCGGTGGTAGGACTACACGATAAGCTAGTGTCCCAACCCTGTCAAGAATCTCGAACGGTCGAATATATCTAGGACTAAGCTTGCCTCTCTTCCCAAACCTCATAACACCCTTCATAGGTTCTATCTTTACGAAAATGTGATCTTCTACGGCAAACTCAAGGTCCCTTCTCCTCTTGTCAGTATAACGTTTTTGACAACTCTGTGCGGTCTTCATCCTGTCTCAGATCTTGACCATCACATCTGCAGTCTGCTGAACAATCTCTGGACTAAGTTCTGATCTCTCACCGACTTCATCCCAATGAATCGGTGATCTGCACTTCCTCCCATACAATGCCTCGTAGGGAGCCATACCTATAGATGATTGGTAGCTGTTGTTATATGTAAACTCCACAAGAGGTAGTTTCGATTCCCAATTCCCATGGAAATCAATCACACAAGCTCTCAACAAATCCTCCAAAATCTGAATCACTCGCTCAGACTGGCCATCTGTCTGAGGGTGGAAAGCTATACTGAATAGCAACTTCGTCCTCATGGTTGTGCTGTCATTGACCAACAAATTAATTTCTACCCTTTTAAATAAAAATGAGTGTAATGATGAGTAGGGTCGAATCCACATGGAACGGTAGATTTATTTCTTTCGACAATAAAAATAAAAGGGGGGATTTGTTTTGATTACTAAATAAAATAACCTAAACTAAAATTACCAAGCAAGAAAAATACTGAATTTAGAATTGAAAATTAATCGACGAGAATAAAGTGAAGAATTTATTATGAGAAAATTTTGATTCAATGGGATTCTACTATATAATTATCTCACTGTTCATCGGTTAACCAATCATTTATTCATGTTATTCCAAGCAATTAACCTTAGAATAATAGGGATAGCCGATAAAATTCTTGTGTTTTCCTAAATTAATTGACCAAACACAGCATTCAGTCGAAACTCACCAATAATCAACTGGGCACGATAGCGTTCCATATTAATTAAAGATAGCATTTTAGTTTCGTGAAAACAGTTAATCCTAAAATCTAACAACCGAAATAACTGCAATTAGAAGATCTAGTTCCATCGATTTATTTAGATTACACATGTTATGATAGCACAACACATCTAACATATTGCTACTCACGTGCCAATCGTTCATGACAATTACAGATAACTAAATTCATGGTTAGCATTAGAAAATCATATATCAAATTAAATTGTCAGATTAATTGATGTATAACATTTATATAATTAAATCATAAATCAACGAATACTTGGGCAAACAAGAATAATAAATTAAAGTGCAAAAACCTCACAATGATAAAATTTAAATAGTAGATTATCCCTTGAATCAAACTAAGAAAATTAGCCTAACATAGTTTGATCTACAATATCCATAAAAAATAAATAAAAAAACATAAAGAAATGCAGACTATTTTGTTGGGAGAAAATGCAAGTCTTGCGCCTTCAGCTACGTACGTGAGGATGGAATGGTGAATTGCTATTCTAAGGATGCGCCCCTTTTCTTACGTGGAGTAGTAAATTAACCCTAAATCTTAAAATATAAAATAATAGATAATATCTTATATAGAGTTTGCCTCCAAGAATTTCCACTAAACCAGACACCATAATTAATTCTTTCAAATCTTGCATAATCTTCACAAAATCCGATTTTTCACTTCTTGCAATTTTAGGCAGCTGAAACATAATCACAAGGCGTGGCCACGCCTTGTTCCAGGACCTCTTCTGGTTTGGCCATTCTCTTTCAAACATCTATCTTGGAAACTTCAAATGTCATAAACATCACCTGTTTAACTCAAATTTGATCCAAGACCGTAAAAGTTCCTCCTACAATAAAATTACACAAAAATGTATCAATTAAACATATCGGAGGTTGTAACAATGGGAAATATGAAAATTAGAATACTAACTATTACGAGCCTATCAGCTACGTGCAAGCTCTTCCAGAATGAAGATGTAAACCTCATGTCCCTGTTGGACACTATAGTAACTGGGATCCCGTGCAATCGAAATGTCTCCCTGATATAGAGCTTCGCATACTGCGTCATGGAGAAAGTCGTCTTCACTGACAAGAAGTGTACCGACTTAGTAAGTCGATCAACTATAACCCAAATAGCATTGGATCCTCTGACTGACCTCGGCAAACCAACAACGAAGTCCATGGTGATATTCTCTCACTTCCACTCGGGGATAGGGAGTGGCTTAAGCATTCTTGCTAGCCTCTGATGCTCTGTCTTCACCTGCTGACAAGTGAGGCATTCAGACACAAATTGGCGGATGTCTCTCTTCATCCCTGGCCACCAATACAAAATCTGCAAATCCTTGTACATCTTGGTATCTCCTGGATGGATAGAATACGGAGATGTATGTGCCTCTGTCAGAATATCCTCTCTGATCGAATCAAACACTAGGCACCCACATCCTCCCTCTGTACTTCAATACCATCAGACACAGTGTAGAGTACACTACCCTTGGCTTCATCCTTTAGTCTCCATTTCTGTAACTGTTCATCTGAACACTGACCTCTACTGATCCGATCTAGCAAGGAAGACTGGACTGTTAGATTAAACAACTTAGGGGCTCTGTCCTTAGGATAACCTCTAAATCAAACCTCTAAATCTCTAACTGAAGAGATCTCTGCACTGACAGCTGTGCTACAACTGCAACTTTTCTGCTCAAGGCATCTGCGACAACATTAGCTTTCCCCGGATGGCAGCTAATCTCCCAATCGTAGTCTTTCACTAACTCCAACCACCGTCTTTGTCTCATATTCAGTTCTTTAAACGTTAAGAAATACTTGAGACTCTTGTGACTAGTGAATATCTGGAATTTCTCGCCGTACAAATATTGTCTCCATATCTTCAACGCAAAGAGAACGACAGCTAACTCAAGATCATGAGTCGGTAGTTCTTCTCGTGCACCTTCAACTATCTGGAGTAATAAGCTATAACCCGACCATGCTGCATCAAAACTGCGCCTAAACCGAGCTTAGAAGCATCGGTGTATATCACAAAATTTCCTTGCCCTGCTGGCATGGCTAACACTTGCACTGTGATAAGAGCTTGCTTCAAAGTATCAAAGCTCTTCTGGAAATCATCACTCCACAAAAATTTGGCATTCTTCTTGGTCAATGAGGTGAGTGGCACCGCTATTGAAGAAAATCCCTGAATAAATTTTCTGTAGTAGCCTGCTAAGCCTAGAAAACTTCGGATCTCTGACGCATTTTTCGACTCAACCCATTCCTTAACTGCTGCCACCTTAGTTGGATCCACTTCAATACCACTGCTAGATATTATATGACCCAAAAATGCTACTTTCTCCAACCAAAATTCACACTTACTAAATTTTGCAAACAACTTGCGAATCTAAAAGACCTGCAAAACTGTACCCAAATGCTGATTGTGCTCCTCATGGCTCTTCGAGTAGATGAGAATGTCGTCGATGAATACTATGAAGAACTGATATAGGTAGGGCTGAAATACTCGATTCATGAGGTCCATAAATATCGTTGGAGCATTCGTCAGTCCAAATGGCATCACCAAGAACTCGTAATGCCCTTATCTGGTCCTGAAGGTAGTCTTATGAACATCTGCATCTTTTACCTTCAGCTGATGATACCCCGATCAAATATCTCTCTTGGAGAACACTGTAGCTCCCTTCATCTGATCAAACAAGTCCTCGATCCGTGGTAGTGGGTATTTGTTCTTGATCGTTACCTTGTTCAGTTCTCGGTAATCGATACACAATCTCATGCTCTCATCTTTCCTCTTGACGAAGAGTACTGGTGCGCCCCATGGTGAGAAACTAGGGCGGATGAACTCTTTATCTAGGAGCTCATGAATCTATTGTTTGAGATCTAACATCTCAGCTGGAGCTAAACGGTATGGTGCCTTTGAGATTGACACAGTGCCTGGCACAAAGTCAATGGAAAACTCCACCTCTCTCACTAGTGGGAGGCCTGTGACGTCATCTAGAAAGATTTCCGGAAAATCTCTGACTACCGGTCCATCAGATAATGATGGAATGGGTGAGTCAGGAGTTGAAACAATGCTGGCCAAGAAAGCCTGAAAACCCTTGTGAATAAGTCTCTGTGCCTGCATGCAAGAGATCATGCGAGGGAAACTCTTCCATCTATCTGGCTCGAAGAGAAACTGCTCCATGCCGAAAGTTCCTACCAATACTGACCTTCTCTGAAAGTCAATAAGAACTCTGTTTTTCATCAGCCAGTCCATTCCCAAGATGATATCGAATTCTGGCATCGGCAACACAATCAGATCAGCATACACTAGGTTGCCCTGCGGTTCAAGATAGATGTCTCTGACCAAGCTAGTAGCTGACAGCTCTTCCCCTGATGGGACTGTCACTGAATAGCTCACGTCGAGTCCAATAGACTTGACGTCCAGGTGATTAGCGCACGTCTCCGAAATAAAAGAGTGAGTGGCCTCTGAATCTATCAAGGCCTTCGTGGCTACTCTCTTTATGAAAATAATTCCTGAGAGACTTTGGTACAACACAAAAAATTCTAATCTTAACCTCATGCACAGTAGAAAAATCTCTGCAAAAGTCACCAGAAATACTACTAGCACAATAATAATCCCAAATAAATTTGTAACATGCATAGCAAAAATAATGCAGTGCTGAATTAAATAAGTTATCAATCAACAGGGTTGTGTCTGGGTTCGCCTCCTCTGCCTGCATGGCGAACACTCTACCCTGGGTCGGCTGCCTCCACTGTTGGCAGTCCGTCAACATGTGATCGATGGCTCCGCATTTGAATCATTTTCCCAATCCCATTAAACACTGTCCCAGATGCTAGCGGTGGCACTTCGGGCACACTGGGTACTCATTGGGCTTCTGTGGAGCCTTCAGTTGAGGAATAGGACCCTAGCCTTTCGGCGGTCCCCAAAATGGCCTCTTTTCCACCTACCCTTGTAAAGGCCTCTTAAACTGGGGTAGCTGTTGTTGCTGCTGTTGAGGTGCCTGATAGGGCCTCTTGCCCTGCCTATCAACTTCAATGTCCCTCTGGTCCTGCTCTGCCGCCAAAGCTCTCGACACGGCAACTGCATAAATCGTAGGACCAGCAACCCTGACATCACGGCGCAATATTGGTCGCAACCCATCAATAAAACGCCTCAGCTTCTCCCGGGCATCATTCGCAATCGGGGTACAAAGTGACACCCCTTCTCGAACTTCCTCACGAACTCAGCTATGCTGCTGTCTCCCTGACATAACTTCATAAACTTCCTAGTCAGTCTGGATCGTACTTCTTCAGTGAATTATTTGGAGTAAAAGACCTTCTTAAAGCCATACCATGACAAAGTCTGCAAATTCACCGACACGGATGCGTTCTCCCACCATAGCCTGGCTCCCCCCTATCAACAAAAAAGTGGTACATCTAACTCTGTCTACATCATGCAGTTCCATGAAAGCGAAAATCACATCGATGGACTTAACTTATCTTTCAGCTATCATCTGGTCAGTAGTCCCCGAGAACTCATTTCGATCCATCATCCTAAACCTTTAGAAGACTGCCTATGGCCTGGGCCTCGCCCCTGTGTCCAATGTAGCTTGGTTCCCCGAAAACTGTGCGAAGAACTGAGTCATCCCTGCAAGCATCTGAGCCTGCAAATCTGGGGATGGACGAGGAGGAGTGACCCTCTTTCTGCATCATGCAGCTCCATGAAAGCGAAAATCAAATCGATGGACTTAACATATCTTTCAGCTATCATCGAGTCAGTAGTCCCCGAGAATTCCTTTGGATCCATCCTCCTAAACCTTTCATAGACTGCCTCTGGTCTGGGCCTCGCCCCTGTGTCCAATGTAACTTGGTTCCCCACAAACTGTGCGAAGAACTCAGTCATCCCTGCAAGCATCTGAGCCTGCAAATCTGGGGATGGACGAGGAGGAGTGACCATCTCCCCATCATGGGCTTCCCTATCCTCATCGCCTGCTCCACGCACAATCCTACGTCTGGTAGGCATATTGTTCCAAAATTTACCCAATACGTAAATCCAATATCCATGGACATAACATCAATATCATAGGATGCACGCAGTTTGAACTTAAGTATGCACACGCTAAAATCATGACTGGATACATATTACATGAAATAATTTAAAACTTTAAAACATGAGGTGTGACTTCGTGAGCTTCTCGCAACTGGCAGTAGGCATAATCCTTTACAAGAACACCGCTCTGATACCAACTGTAACGTACCGTACTTTAAATCTATTTCAAAATTTGTGGAAAAATAAACATTTTCTTAAATAAGAATTCAATCTTAAAATTGAGATTACACTAAACCGTTCATCCAAAATATTTGCAACAAAAGATCACAAATAAAGTTTGCTAAAAATACTTGTTTAAACATCGTAAACAAAAATGTGAAATCAGAGTATTTGAACATGCATAAAGTCTTAAAACATGGGCGGTCCTCGGGTTTAGCCTCCTGCTCAGTCCAAGCCAGCTCATTGGTCCCCAACCCTCGTCTCCTCAAAGTCATCCTCACCTTCATCGATCAAGTCTAGTGAGTCCAAAGACTCAACACGTATAAACTGGATATAACAAGTAATATGTAATAAAACCATATGCATCTTTAAAGTAGGACGTACATACATAAACTTGAACGTAAGGACATAAACATAGACATGCCATCATCATAAAGCTTTTCTTAAACATACTTGCATCATACATACCTGAACATACATAACATCATTTTGCGTATAAATATGTTTCAAAGCAAGTGACCCATACATAAATGTGAGTGATTAGACTAAATGGCGCCGTTGCCGGGGAGTAAACTATTTAATTGCTTATTGATATCATTACTAAGTAGTCTTGACTTTAATTTAAACTTTATTCTATTTTCTTTTTGTTACTTTATAATCTCTGCTGTTTTGCAGTGCATGCGAAGATATCAAAATCCCGACTTGCTTATTTTTTATCCGGAGATCGAAAGAACTGCGAGAAGACTAAGAAAAGCTATAAGGGAAGAAATCTTAGCAATGGCTGAGAACAGGAAAAACGACAGACATAACCTGCCAGAGGCCATACCTATCAGAGATCACTTCCGACCAGTGATCGACACTCATTATTCTGGCATTGCAAGAGGGACCATCAACGCCAATAATTTCTAACAAAAACCTGCCCTGATTAATATGGTTCAGCAAAACCAGTTTGCTGGGACTGCTACTTCTGATTCTCACGTTCATTTGAGGACTTCCTGAGATCACGGACACGGTAAAAATTAATAATCTTCCTCATGATATTATTAGATTGCGTTTGTTTCCATTTTCTCTCAGGGACCAAGCAAGAGGATGGCTCCAATCATTGCCGCTAGAGAGAATTACGACATGGCAGGAGTTAGCAACGAAGTTCCTTCTTAAATATTTTCCCCCGCAAAGTCTGCACAATTGAAGATTGAGATCAGCACTTTTAGGCACACTGACTTTGAGCAGCTTTATGAGGCATGGGAAAGATACAAGGAGTTGTTGAGGAGATGCCTGAATCATGGTTTTGAAGACTGGGTGCAGATTGAGTTCTTTTATAATTGGTTGACTGGCCAGACACGGACAACAGTGGATGCAGCGGCAGGTGGCACGATCTTTGCCAAATCTCCTGCTCAAGCCTACGACTTGCTTGAGCAGATGATTATTAATAGCTACCAATGGCCGTCTGAGAGGTCAGGAGTAAATAGGACAGCTTGAGTTTATGCTGTGGATACGATTAGATCGCTCACCGCCAAAGTTTCTGCACTAACCACCCAATTAGCAGCTATGAACAAGGCGAGCACAACAGAGGGTGAAAGTGCACCGATTGTTGTTGAAGAATCACATTTTCTTGAATAATTCCAATACATCAACTACAAGAAATTTGGAGGCTACGGAGGATATCAAGGTAACCCTTCCCCTAATACTTATCATCCTGGATTGAGAAATCATGAGAATATTTCATATGCAAACAATAAGAATGTATTGAATCCTCCACCGGAGTTCAATACATCAAATCGGGCAGGTAAGCCATCATTTGAGTATTTAGTTGGGATATTTTTTGCTGAATCTGGCAAGAGAATGGCTAGGGCTGAGTCTAGGCTTGACAACCTAGAGACCCACATGGTAAATATTGGTGCTTCTTTGAAAATCCTGGAGTCTCAAGTTGGGCAGATAACAAAACAACTCACGCCTCAACCGTCAAGTGCAGTACCAAAGACTGCAGACCCGAGTATGAGAGAAGTGAATGTTGTTTTAATAAATCATGAGGAGGTTGGAATGATAGAAGTATAAGAGAAAAAAGTTGATCATAAACCCAGCTAGGAAGATAAGCTGACTCCAAGCAAAGGGAACCGAGGTAAGAAAGGTAAGAGTTATGCTTTTGATCAATGCATTGATATTTCTTTACTTCCCTACGCCCAAAGATTTTTACAATTGAAGGCTGAGTTTCAAAAGAAAAAAGGTCTTCAAGATCTCAGGAATCTACACTCTAACATTCAGTCTACAGAGCAAGAAGATGTGGCATTTACTGGCGGAGATGATAAGGGGAGGTAAGGAAATCTTCCTCAGAAGCTGCAAGACCCCGGAGAATTTGTTGTACCATGTGAAATAGGGGGTCATTTAGTGGAAAATGCTATCTGTGACTCAGGAGCGAGAATGAATATAATGCAAAGTTCTTTCTACGAGAAACTTTGATTAGGCAAGATGAAAGCCACAGGAATAAGCTTACAGGTGGCAGATAAATCGATTAGGACACCGTTGGGTATTGTGGAAGATGTTGAACTTCGGATTGATAAACTGAAGTTTCTGGCAGAGTTCGTGGTACTTGACATGGAGAACAGTCAGAACGTTCACGTTATTCTAGGATGACCATTATTGGCTACTGTTGGAGCCATCATCGACGTGAAACGAGGAAACTTAACCATGGAAGTTGAAGGTCAAATGGTGGGAATAAAGGCAGCCAAGAAATCATATGACCAACCATGAAAAGGATTAGAGAAAGTGTGGCTGATGACTATAAATCAAGCGCTATGTGGGAGGCAACCCACATTTATTTAGCATTCGTTTTGTTTTTATTTTATTTTATTTTAATTCTTTTTTGTTGATTTTAATTTTCTCTATTCAAGTATTGATTTATTTTATTTTTTCAGGTATTTAAAAAAAATCTAAAATTGATGAACAATGTGCTTCGTGCATATGCGCGATTTATTTTCGCGCACATGCGCGATACCCAACTCAAAAGGTAGAGGAGGCCGCGCATATGCGCCACTCAGGGCGCGCATATGCGCGACATACCAACAAAGCGGGACAGTAACATCGGCGCGGATTTGGGCGCATATTGCGCAACCTATTTTTAAAAAAAATTGGGCGAGAACTCTTATTCAGAAATACACAGCCCTCTCTTTCAGAAAAACAGCCGCCCCTTTCCCTCTTCAGTACAGCCGCCGCCGCCGCACACCGTGGAACGTCGACCGCAACCTCCCACCAAAGGTCCGACCACACTCCGATTTATGATCACTCTCTAGTGCAAGTAAGGATTTTATACATATTTTTTTCGAATCTTTGGAATAGTTAGAATTTGGTTCAATCTATTTTTGGGAACCTTTGATATTGTGAATTTGGTACTTCGAATTGGTCTAAATCATTCGTGATTGGGTTTTACGTTGCGTTGTTAATCGGATTTGTTGGTGTGGTGAGATTTTATTTTATAAGGACCGTGTATCGTATTATCGTAAATCTTATGTGATTATCGATAATTCATGAATTTGATATGTGATTATGCATTTAATGTATATTATGACAATGAAATTGAGAAAATGAATATTGCATATGAATTGACGTTGTAAGAGCCCGAGTGGAGAAGCCGGACGCCAAAATAGTACAAAATTCAATATTTGTACAGAAGATGTGGCACCCGGGCGGTAGAAAATGACCGCCACAGCGCCATGATTTATGAAATATATGTTTGGGCAGAATGTGCCGCGCCCGAGCTGTAATTTGCGACCGCCCGAGCGCGGTGAAATTGTTAGCCAGGGGCAGAATGTCTCGCGCTCGGGCGCGAGAATTCTACCGCCCGAGCGCGTAGGCGGTGGAGATAAGAATGAGTTCTTTCATTCGTTTTCTTGATTTTACATTTCAGACAACTTCGAGAGGCACGAGAAATTTCAAATTTCTTTCGTCCGAATCGACTTCGAAACGCTGTCTAAACGCGAAACAAATTATATATTTGTGATCGTCGCGTCGAGGGCTTCTGACTGAGGTAAATTTCTTCTGGTTCCAGCAACTTTAAATATCAAAGTGCTGGAATAGCATGTATTTGAAGTTGAAATTCCTATATGTAGTAAAATAACCGAAAAGGAACTCATATTCGAAGGCGGAATTGAATTATGATATGATTTGGATTTGATATGAATTTTTGAAGTTTCAAATGATATTTGAAACTCATATTAATGATTTTGGAGTATGTTATTGATTGGAATGAGTATGTTATTGATGTAGATAAAGTGTAATATCAATATCTTCAGGCTACATCAACTGGAAACGAAGAATTGAGGTATGTTGCGACCGGGTAACATACGACAGGTATCTATATTACATGATATATGTTGGATTGATTGGGATGAAAATATGTGTCTATATGCCTATTTGTTGATTTGACGTGGCATGCATGACATTGAGATTTGGATATCGATGTATAAAATAAATGTTTTGTTAACACACATCGTTTAATGCATACATCGATACATGACATGCACGTTGAGCTATGATCATTGGATACCCTGATATGTTTTGATTGGATTCTGGGGTTTGTGAACACAATTGCTATGCTAGTATTATATGACCCATAAAGCATAGACATTTGTGGCCCCGATGATTGGATTTGAGATTTGGGATTTGATGGCGCTTTGTCGACGCTATCATACGAATATCCCTTATTGAGGCCGGTGTACTAGCTCGAGCATTGATTTGATAGCGATTCGTTTGATTCTGACATGTGCTCAGTGGATGGGAATTTGACCTGATACCTCCACGACATACATGCATTGCATATCATATATCATTGTTTAGATATTTGTGGTATATATGATTGGTTGTTCCATACGGAGCTTTGCTCACCCCCAAGAGGGATTGTTGTTGTCTTTGTGTGTGGACAATGGCAGGTACTCCAGTATATCAGGAGACCGGAGAGTGTACTTCTAGAGGAAGCAACAGCTTGGGCTGAGGTTTATGATTATGTCTTGTTCCCAGTATATGTATATGTATCTATATACCGGGGCATGTCCCGAGGATATGAGTTGTTTGTATGTGATTGGTTTTGATTACGTATGAGCGTGTTTTATGATTTGAAATTAGATACTATTTTTAGTATTCAAATTATAGAAGAGGTATTTTGGGCTGGTTGTAAAGAAAATTTAAACTCGTTTTCCGCTGTAATTAATTAACCATAATCTGATTGTGTTGTAATAACGATTAGGAGCTAAGGGCCCCACATATTTTCTCTGCTACTCGATTATTTGAATTCAGTGTGTGGGTTTGAGCATTGGCATTATTGTATCCCATGGGGCCGAAAAAGAAATCGAAAAAGGGTGCCTCTTCCTCCTCAATCTTTGATTCTCACAGAGTTTGGAAGGAGGAGGCCCAACAAGTATATGATAGCTCTATGACAAGGCCCATCATCCCAGAACGAGGATTCAATTTGTCAATTCCCCGTGATGTTATAATAGCGGAACTGGAACGCCGAGCCTGGGTTGAATTTGCATAACACCCTTCTGATGATGTTATCTCGGTTGTGCGAGAATTCTGTGCCAACCTCCGGATTCGGCATGACGAGTCTAAAGTCTTGGTGCGAGTTAATTGGTGTCGTTCGACTCTCGAACGATCAATATGATATATCATATGCCCAGCCTCGACCATGACGAGTACATAGAGTTTCTTGTAGCGGGTGTTGATTATATAGAGGTCATCCAGACCATATGTCAAATCGGCGCTGCCTGGAAAATGAGCTCGAGCGGCCTATTTGTGAAACGTCTGCTGAGCTTATTGTTTAAATCGTGCTAGAAATATATTTTTTATCCTTAACCTCCATAATTCAAAATATACATATATATAAATACTTTAAAATATCTTGTCACCATTTTAAAAATAAACATCCAACTAACATTTAAAAATCCAAGAGAAAATATTTTAAAGCATAAAGTAGTCAAATGTTTTACCAACCTAAAAACATTATTTGAAAAGTATAGCTCATACTAAACCTCTCAAAAACCACTCAAAAAGCATAATTAGAAGTCGTAAAATATTTTGACATTAACTTAAACATAAATGCGGAAAAATAGAAGCGCTGGTCCTCCGATTATGTGTACCTTCAGTCCAGTCTGGTCAACCATACGTACCTGCACCATACACACCTAGTGAGTCTAAAGACTCAACTCGTCATATCCTTGATCACAAGTAATACGTAATACAGTTCCCATAGAACAGTGAAAATTATGTGTACTTAAAATAACATTTTCATAACAATGCATAACTTCAAACTTAAACATTTTCATAAACATTTTCATATCAACATATTCGTATCAACGTATTAACATATTCATATTCGTTTTCGTGTTTGTTGAATTCAGATCGTGATTGTGACTCGTATTCTTAAACGTATTGGGCAATGGATCCATCTACATGTAACCACAGCACTGGGCGGCGGGGACAACAGCGACACTCTCACCGGTCAACTGGGCCTTGGCCAACGTATTAACATATTCGTATTCTTATCCGTATCCAAAGAAACACGATCGTCGGGCACCCACTGGACCATAACCCTCACGATATTTCCAACATATTTAGTCACAATCTCTTCACGTCCTTCAACATTTCGTATTTCCATCACTTAATAAAAACATGCATAATAATATCATTTTATTTTGAAACCAAGCATGCAATATGTCTTTTAAATGCCCATATTTAAATCATAAAATCATAAAAATTTAAAAATCAAAATTTAATGCATAAAAATTCATAAACATCCATAATCATTGAAAATAATATATTAGCATATAAAACAACATTCAGGGCACTGTCATGACGTTTACTAATTCCTATGTGTAAAAAGACTGTTTTACCACTAGACGTAAAATTTCTCGTTTTTGATATTTTCTTAATTTCATTGACTCTAACATGTCCCAAATAATTATTTAAGCCTACTTTAAGTTTCTCATATTTTTATTTAGCTTAAATCGAAAATTTTTAAATTAATCTTTAAATATAACTTATTAATGTGTTTTAATCCCGAACTGAACCAAACCTTATTATAAAATTCTCAAATTAAAAACTTAGACTTTTCATAATTATTTAAGCTTAAATATAATTATTCATGATTTTATAAATCTTAAAACTAGGCGTTTCAATTAACTCGTTAATTAGCGTTTCGTGCGCCGATTAAATCCCCAATAAATCCAAAACTCATTATTTTGATCCCAAATTTTAAACATAGCATTTTTAAGATTTATTCTACCCTTTCAAGTCATGAGTCACCCCCGTTCACCCATGGATTCAATTTTATCCTTTTAGTTTTCATTTTCAACACACTAACGAACCCACCGAGCCATCTCCCAATTTACTCGAGTCACGCCTGAGACACCTTGAGCTAAAACCTAGCCAACCCACCTAGGGACGCTATTGCCCAAGATCGGCCCAAAAACCCAGCCCTGGTCCCCACAAAAAATTGCTAGAACTCGGCCCATGTTTCTGCATGTGTTTGTGTGTGTGCTTCCTTATATGTCTAGGACTCCAAACCCAACTAGGACTCTCCCAGCCGAGCCACCACATAGCCTACCTGACCCTAACCTTCCATGGACTATGCCCAAACCATACCCAGACCAACCCAAGCCCTGGACGTGAGCAGCAAACCACTGAACCAGTGGCAGTATCCTCGCGCATACATGGTATCCATGCTTCATCATGTTCCTACTCGACCAGCAGCCAACCAAGCCGCACCAGCCCCTGCCCAGACCCTTGTGCACCCTCTTAGGACCCTAAGGCCAGCATAGCACAGCCCCAACGCCCCTGGCCGAGCCACAGACGCTGCACAAGTTGCTGCACATCTGTGCAGCTTCCTTGGCATGCTCTCGGGTGGAGTCCTAGCTTGCTAGGACTCCTCCCCAACCTCTTATCTCGAGTCCTAGAGTGGCTAGGACTCTTCCCTTGACCCCTAATGGGCCATAGCCAGCCCTGATCCCAGCCCTAAGCAAGCCAAGTCCCATAACCCATGAAATCGAGCCCTTGACACACACACAACCCACTTTCTGTTCCAGCTTGTTTTCTTTTTTTCTACCAGCACGTGTGGTGTGTTCTAGGCCTTCAAACCCATGTAAAACAATGTGTGATCATAACCTAAATCAAGGCAGCCCTTTAATCATACAAAAACATGATTTTTGAAGGAAAATTACAAGCAATAGTTTGACATATGCCACAAAACCGAAAATAACTCAAGGTGCTACTTGTTTTCCAAACTTTTCATGCATAAAATATAATATGGTGTGATGATGTTTTGAAGGAAAGAATAGGCGTGCCTTTGCATATTTAACGCACGATTATTCGTTGACGACGGCGAAGAATAGGGCAAGACCTTGGCTTGAATTCTCCTTGAACCTCACGAAAACTTTCTCTACCAATTGTGATGTGTGTGTGCCGTGAACTTTGGGGTGAATATTCAGAAAGTGGGGCGTGTGTTGCGTGTACTTTGTGTGGGGTTTGGGAAGGGTTTACATATTTTATAGTTAAATATCTTGCTAACAAGGCTTAAGGCATATTAAGCATAATTTAGGCCCATTAAAGCTTGATTAGGATTTAAATAAATTATTAAAATAGTTTTGATAAAATAAGTTTGTGAATTTATTAGCCGGGTTGCCAAAAAGTTCGTATTTTTGTTGAAAATCCAACACCGATAAAATTTACGTCCCGACGTATAAAATCACCTTAAACTCCTTATTTTCAAAAATATGAAAAACCAACAACCATATTTTAAACAAATAAAAAAATTGTTTAATAAAAACATTTTACGTTTTTCAGTCCTCGGTCTTCGTTCTTCGATCGCAACTTGAATAATCCTTAAAAATACAATTTTATGCATAATGACAATAAAATCATATTTAACATATAATCACACATATCACATAATCAATTAAGCAATTAAAATAATTTAATCAACCATTTTTCATATTCCTATATTTGCATGCAGTTGGATTATGTCGTCTTAATTTTTGGACCTTACAATTCCTCCCCCCTTAAATGAAATTTCGTCCTTGAAATTCGCTTATCCTTAATAACCCAAAGTTTAGATTCTAATATCCCAAAAATTCGCGCTTCTGCTGCGCTAGTCTAATAAAGCTTAAGTCCTATAATGTCCTTATGTCTCCTTGATCCTAATTAAATTCTACCAACCAATTTAACATTTCATGCAATTAGAAGCAATATAAAATGTTAAAATACTAGGTTACCCGTAATATGTGTAGTGTCTCCCTCCTTATCATTCATAACATATGCTCATCCTGCAGTAGGTGCATTCTTCTTCGTGCAATCAACAGCTTTGTGCCCTTCTTCCTTGCATATGAAGCACTTAGTAGTACCCCACACACACTGTCCATAGTGTAGTCGATTGTACTTCTTGCAAGGCTGTCCTTCTGCAGGTTTTGATGATGCATGATTTTGTGGCTTTGGTGGTCCTGTCTACTGGTTTTGACCTTGGGCCTGTTGTGGTCCTTGAGGTCTAGGAGGACCCATATACGGCTTCTTGTTTTGCTGATTATTATTCTGATGTTGATGCCTCTTGCTATGTAACTCAAAACTAATGTCTTTCAAGGATTGCTCAGACAGAAATGCATAGGTAACGGCGGTAGCATAATCCAAAGGACGCATCATCATAACATTATTCCGTATGGTGGGTCGTAGACCATCTATAAAGTGTCTAAGCTTCTCTTCAGCATCCCTTGCAATAAGGGGTACAAATTGACAACCTCTATCAAACTTTTTCACAAATTCAGCAATAGTAGCGTCTCCCTAACAAAGAGTCATAAATTATTTTTTTAATCGCCCTTTGACATCAGCAGTAAAATATTTCTCGTAGAATATTGTTTTGAATTGAGCCCAAGTAAGTGTAGCAAGGTCAACGCCCTGCTCGGCCCCTTCCCACCATAAAGAAACATCATCTCTAAGCATATAAGTTGTACACCTCACACGGTCAGCATCTCCCATACCTAGATAGCGAAAGTGTACCTTAAGTGAACAGATCCAGCCTTCAGCGGCAAATGGATCGGTAGTGCCAGAAATTCCTTTGGCCCAAGCCTCCGGAACTGATTGTAAATATCATGTTGTGGCCTAGGTGCCTGCTGCAACTGCAATAGCTGCTGCTGCAACTGCTGTTGATGTAACTGATGTTGTTGTAACTGCTGTTCGAAGAAACGGGTTATACCCTCAAGTGCACGTGTAGCAGCATCCCCTGGAGGAGGTGGTGGGGGTGCATTTCCTTGTTGCTTCACACTATTCTATGCTCGGTTCTCATTAATAGGGGCACGTCTAGGAAGAATTTTATCTGAACATTTTCCAAATTCTAACGTAACCAACATGCATATAAATATAGGTTTTTCTAATCATGTGACATATCTTAATCCATTAAGTAATTTAAGCATTCCAACATATACACTCGAAAGCTAGTAGCCATGTAACATAAACATATTATTCATGTCATCAAGCATGTAATCATAATATTAAATCATATAAAGCATGTAAAACTGACAAATTGAGGCTTGACGACTAATCTTCCTGGCACTGATGGTGGCACAACCCTTTACAGAACCATTGCTCTGATACCAACTGAAACGTCTGCTAATCTTATTGTTTAAATCATGCTAGAAATATTTTTTTTTCTCCTTAGCCTCCATTATTCAAAATATACATATATGAATACTTTAAAATATCTTGTCACCATTTTAAAAATAAACATCCAACTAACATTTAAAAATCCAAGGGAAAACATTTTAAAGCATAAAATAGTCAAACGTTTTACCAACCTAAAAACATTATTTGAAAAGTATAGCCCATACTAAACCTCTCAAAAAGAATAATTAAAAGTCGTAAAATCTTTTGACATAAACTTAAACATAAATGCGGAAAACTAGAAGCCCTGGTTCTCGGGTTATGTGCACCTTCAGTCCAGTCATGTCAACCATCAGGACCTCCATCATCCGTACCTGCATCATACACACCTAGTGAGTCTAAAGACTCAACATGTCATATCCTTGATAACAAGTAATACGTAATACAGTTCTCATACAACAGTGAAAATTACTTGTACTTAAAATAACATTTTCATAACAATGCATAACTTTAAACTTAAACATTTTCATAAACATTTTCATATCAACATATTCGTATCAACGTATTAACATATTCATATTCATTTTCGTGTTTGTTGAATTCAGATCGTGATTGTGACTCGTATTCTTAAACTTATTGGGCAATGAATCCATCTACATGTAACCATAGTACTGGGCGGCGAGGACACCAGCGACACTCTCACAGGTCAACTGGGCCTTGGCCAACGTATTAACATATTTGTATTTGTATTCTTATCCGTATCCAAGAAACATGAACGTCGGGCTCCCACTGGGACCATAACTGTAATGCCCGGTTACTCGTATAAATGATTAGTAATACGTTTATGTCATTATTAGATAGCTAATTAGCTCATTATGTTTTACATATTGATTGATGTATTGATATTGAGATTGAACATGACTTTTATATTGTTATGGTGCATTGAGAATGAATATGTGTTAAAATAGTGATAGTAAGAAGTGTACATAGAAATAGTGTAATAGAAGTTGTAGGAAATGAGATGTAGATATGGTAGTTCGTACGGGTTTTAGCATAATGATTTGAATATTGATCCAAATTGAGTGAGGCCATAACCATTAGAAAGCTAAGATATAATGCTACAACTTTCAAGTTTTGAGTTTTGTCCAAATCATTGTGGAAGACAAGCCAAAAGCACCCCGAAGTGTGTCGTGTATACCGTCATTCCTTCACTGACACATGTTAGGAGAATGGGCATAACTTTTTACTCAGACCTCCAAATGACCTGAAATTTGGGGAACGTAAAGCCAAGACATAGGGCTACAACTTTGTAGTTCACGACTTTTCCAGATTATGAAGGGAAGAGCCGTTTCTGGAGCAATTTCTGATGAATCAGTGTGCAGAGCCGAAACTGGCTCGCCCTAGCGGTCAAAAATGTCCGCCCTAGCGAGCCTGTGCAGAAATAAAATGTATAGGGCCGAAACTTGCTCGCCCTAGCGGTCAAAAGTGTCCGCCCTAGCGAACCTGTGCAGAAATAAAATGTGTAGGACCGAGATTTACTCGCCCTAGCGGTAAAAAGCGTCCGCCCTAGCGAACCTGCTGTATAAAAAGATAAGTATCGACTTTCTAAACCATTTCCATCAGCTTTCTTCCTTTCTTCTTCAGCAAAACACGAAATAAATCAAGAAAACTTCCTCCCAAAGCTCCCTTCTTCCTTTCCTTCAACATTTTGAAGATAGATCTTAGTTCTCCATCACTAGAACATCATAGAGGTGTAAGTTTTCTTCCTTTTTAGTTATCCTACATGTATAGGAGTGATTTTCAGCTAGTTTATACAATAGTGACTGAATTATTGGTATATTTGACAGTATAGGAGCGTGAAACACCGTCTCAAACCAGTGTTATTAAGCTTGGACTGTAAGTTGGCATGTTCTTGAAGTAATACATAAGTAATATTATTAATTTCAAATGCATCTCATTGTCTATTGATATATGTACATTGTTAGTATGTTTATTGATGAAAACATAGCACCATATTCCATTGTTATGTATTAAATATGTAAGGAACTCATGAATATTGATGATGGGTGCTATGTCATGAACAAGAACATGAACATGAAAAGAAAAGGATTGATTTACATGATATAAAGCTTGTTGACATCATGGGTGGTTTTAAGTCCACCAAAGCTATTGGCCAATATATGTTCATGGGGCGTGGGGATGCCAAAGGTTGCTCCCTGACGTCCAACACAGTATTAGGTATATAATAAAGCAAGCGCAGTAGTACAGGTCAACTAATGAGGCTCAAGTACAAAAAAATGAACATTGAATATATGCTACGGTATGACATGTGTTTAGGATTCATTGTTGATCACGACTTGATATGTATGTTCCTTCGATGCATATTGATACGTACAAGTGCCAACTTATTGAGTTTATAAACTCACGTAGCTCATGTATTACAGGATCAGGTAGTGAAGATGCGTAGGATGCCGGTTCGCCAATAGATGCTAGTGACGTGCCTCACCTCGACAAGAACCGGGCTTCTTATTGTATAGCTTCCGCATATGTATTATAATGAATTGAATGTCAAGGTTTGAAACAAGTTTTACAATGTTTATGTCTAGGGGTATGATGGTACATAATATGTTTGTGTGTAAGAATACGATTATATATATATGGGTTGATGTCGTTGCTTGAGTTGAGTTTGTGTCTATGTATATATGAATGTTGTTGCTTGGTTTGGGCTTATACAAAATATAGGGACATCATGCCAAAATTTATACAAACCGTCAAAGTGATGCCCCTTGTTTGATTTGATTCATAATATAGTTATATCATTCAAACCTTATTTTGATTATGGTAATTATGCTAAGTATAGAGTAAGGGTGTGACAATAACCCTCACGATATTTCCAACATATTTAGTCACAATCCCATCACGTCCTTCAACATTTCGTATTCACATCACTTAATAAAAACATGCATAATAATATCATTTTATTTTGAAATCAAGCATGCAATATGTTTTTAAATGCCCATATTTAAATCATAAATATTTAAAAATCATAATTTAATGCATAAAATTCATAAACATCCATAATCATTGAAAATAATCATATTAGCATATAAAACAGCATTCAAGGCACTGCCATGACGTTTACTAATTCCTAGGTATAAAAAAAACCGTTTTACACCTGGACGTAAAATTTCCTGTTTTTGACATTTTCATAATTTCATTGACTCTAACATGTCTCAAATAATTATTTAAGCTTACATGAATTTTCTCATATTTTTATTTAGCTTAAATCGAGAACTTTTAAATTAATATTGAAATATAACGTATTAATGTGTTTTAATCCCGAACTAAACCAAACCTTATTATAAAATTCTCAAGTTAAAAACTTAGACTTTTCATAATTATTTGAGCTTAAATATAACTTTTCATAATTTTATAAAGCTTAAAACTAGGCGTTTCAATTAATTCGTTAATTAGCGTTTCGTGCGGCGATTAAATCCCGAATAAATCCAAAACTCATTATTTTAATCCCAAATTTTAAACATAGCATTTTTAAGATTTATTCTACCCTTCCAAGTCATGAGCCACCCCCGTGGACCCATGGATTCAATTTTAGCATTTTAATTTTCATTTTCGACACACTAACAAACCCACCGAGCCATCTCCCGATTTACTCGAGTCACGCCCGAGCCACCTTGAGCCAAAACCTAGCCAACCCACCAAGGGACCCTAATTCCCAAGCCCGGCCCAAAAACCGAGCTCTGGCTCGCTCAAAAACTTGCTGGAACTCGGCCCATGTTTCTGCATGTGTGTGTGTGCTTCCTTGTATGTCTAGGACTCCTAACCCAACTAGGACTCTCCCAGCCGAGCCACCACCAAGCCCACCTAACCCTAACCTTCCCTGGACCAAGCCCAGACCATACCCAGACCAACCCAAGCCCCTGGATGTGAGCAGCAAACCACTGAACCCATGGCAGCATCCTCGCGCGTACATGGTATCCATGATTCATCACGCTCCTACTTGACCAGCAACCAACCAGTCTACACCAGCCCCTGCCCAGACCCCTGTGCACCCTCTTAGGACCCTAAGGACCCAGCCTATCCTAGCCCCAATGCCCCTGGCCGAGCCACAGACTCTGCACAAGTTGTTGCACATCTACGCAGCTTCCTTGGCATGCTCTCGGGTGGAGTCCTAGCTTGCTAGGACTCCTCCGCAGCCTCTTATCTCGAGTCCTAGCATGGCTAGAACTCTTCCCTTGACCCCTCACAGACCATAGACAACCCTGGTCCCAACCATAAGCAAGCCAAGTCCCATAACCCATGAAATCGAGCCCTTGACACACACAACCCACTTTCTGTTCCAGCTTGTTTTCTTTTGTTCTACCAGTGTGTGTGGTGTGTTATAGGCCTTCAAACCCATGTAAAACAATGTATGATCACAACCTAAATCATGGCAGCCCTTTAATCATACAAAAACATGATTTTTGAAGGAAAATTACAAGCAAAAGTTTGACATATGCCACAAATCCGAAAATAACTCAAGGTGCTACTTGTTTTCCAAACTTTTCATGCATAAAATATAATATGGTGTGATGATGTTTTGAAGGAAAGAATAGGCGTGCCTAAATACGCACGATTATTCGTTGACGACGGCGAAAAACGGGGCAAGACCTTGGCTTGAATTCTCCTTGAACCTCACGAAAATTTTCTCTAACAATTGTGATGTGTGTGTGCCGTGAACTTTGTGGTGAATATTCAGAAAGTGGGGCGTGTGTTGCGTGTACTTTGTGTGTACTTTGTGTGGGGTTTGGGAAGGGTTTACATATTTTATAGTTAAATATCTTGCTAACAAGGCTTTAGGCCTATTAAGCATAATTTAGGCTCCTTAAAGCTTGATTAGGATTTAACTAAATTATTAAAATAGTTTTGATAAAATAAGTTTGTAAATTTATTAGCCGGGTTGCAAAAAAGTTCGTATTTCTGTTGAAAATTCAACATCGATAAAATTTACGTCCCGGCGTATGAAATCACCTCAAACTCCTTATTTTCAAAAATATGAAAAACCAAAAACCATATTTTAAACAAATAAAAAAATAATTATTGAATAAAAACATTTTACATATTTTAGCCATCAGTCTCTATTATTCTTGAATAATCCTTAAAAATATAATTTTATGCATAATGACAATAAAATCATATTTAACATATAATCAAGCATATTACATAATAAATTAAGTAATTAAAATAATTTAATCAACCATTTTTCATATTCCTAGATTTGCATACAGTTGGATTACGTCATCTTAATTTTTGGACCTTACAATTTTTTTAAAAAAATCCGACATAGGTCCCTAACGCAAGTGCATGGACATCATTTGTATTGGCTCTGATTTTCCCGTCCTCACACTATTATGATGTGACCAAGGACAAAGCTGCACTGGTCTATGTTATTCTTACGGGAAAATCTGTTGATTTGGGGAAAATTATCTATGGATCTATTATGCGAGCTAGTGCAGGATTAGCCACAGTTGCTCTTCCTTGTCCCCACATTGTTACCGAGCTATGCCGCCAGGCTGGCGTATCATGGGCCCCTGATGAACCAATGCTAAAGCCAAAGGCTCGCATTGTTGCTTTCTTTGGAGCCGCCTCCTATATTTCCCATGAGTTTCCGGATGAAGAGGAGATCCCACAGCCACAGCTTCCACCACCACCACCTGCAGCAGCCAGACACTGTAGGGGAGACAGATTTTGGCGGCTAGAAAATGAGATGCAGGATCAGAGGAGGTTATTAGTTGAGCAGTGCCAGGTGCTGGATTCACTTCAGTTCTGCACCGACCATTTTATGGGATATATGATGGACTTCACTGTCGTGCTCGCTCAGTGGTTTCCGCCTATAGGTCCAGAGGATCCAATGTTTCCCCAGCCACCTGTATGGCCACCCCAGTACCCCGGAGCTCCTTACCAGGCCCCACACCAGAACATGGATGAGGATGACGACGATGGTGACGGCGAGCACTGACGCTCATCGTGGGAGGTATGATTTTTTGTTCTTTCCTATTTATACATTGAGGACAATGTATACATTAAGTTTTGGAGGGGTGATTTGATTTCGATGTTGTGATGACATTTTGATGCTTCAGTATATGCACATTTATTTTTTTTACTGAGTTGGTAGTTCTATTGAAAAAATAAAAAAATGATGCAACAAAAACAATTTATTTATTTGCCCATTTTTAGTGCTTACATTTTCATAGTTGTCGAATTAAGGTAATAGCCAACCAATGATGAGATTTAACCCGACATATATGTTGTCCATTGTGGGGACCCAGACGCTAATCATCTTCTTAATCGTAATTGGGACTAATTTAATTAATTACAATAAACAGGGTCTAAAATTTTTTTTTTAAAATGCGGAACGTAATGGAATCAAACTCCTATACATATCGGTATAAAAGTATAAATCTGATACAACATACAATCATTTACATCTCAGGTTCAACAACTAACTATCAAGTGTTTAAACACTATCTCTAGTCCAAGTCCGTAGTCTCCACTCTAATCTCGATCTTTCTTCACCTCTGTGACCCCGAACCTGTCCCATCTGTTGCCATGCACACATACAGATAAGACAACAGCCGGATAACTCCGGTGAGAATAAAATCCAGTATAAACAATGTATCAGTGCAATCATATAAAACATATATAAAAGCATAAACAATCATTAAAACATGTATCCAATCTGACTACATGAACCAATACGAATCTGTATTTAAGTCAATGACTTATTATCTTATCTCAACTTATTTCTAACCTAGGGATCCCGATCTAATTTAGACTTCGGCATGCTGTATCGAATGTCTACACGTTCTACATCTAAGCTCATCGATACACCGTAAGTCTAGAGTCTCAGCGGTTCTGACAAAGACTCGGCGGTTCTGTCCTAGCTAGGCTGATCTGCCCTAGACTCAAACTCTGGCTCTGCTATAATTCAATAGACTAAACATATCCATTTGATAATCTGCAAATATCAATGCAATAAAATAAAGTATGTGATTTTGGGAAACTCAAGTCAAACCTGACTCGAGTTGTGCAATCCCGAATCAACATTTATTTATACCTTTCGTTCTGTCGCTCTGATACAATCTAAGTCTCGACTCAAAGTCTGTCAATGTTCAATCTGGCAATGACAATACCAATATATTGTATCAATATTCTATTTAAATCAAGACATCTCTGTCTTATTAAATTCTGACGGTACAACAGTATAATTCAGCGATACCGTATGAAGTGTTTTAATTGATTTAAAAGTAGATGTTTAGTTTTATCTTTTCAGGATAAATACGCGAGGCCGGACCGGAGTTTGGATATTAGAGATAAGATTAAAAATAAGATTAATAATAAGAAAAATATTTCCTAAATTTAAATGAGTCAAAGAGTAATTTAATTTAAAGAAAAAGAATGTCTTTGGGATTTAATAAATTAATTGGAGCTAAGTAATTAAATAAATTCTCTTAGACACAATATTTAATTAAAGTTTAAATTAAAATATGTAAGAAAGTGGGGATAAATTAATCTAGGTCCAAGAAATTAAAAACCTAGCATTTTAATACTTAAATTTTAGGTTAAGTATGCCATGCAAGAGTTATCCTAAATTAATGGGTTAATTCACTAAAATAAATATAATGGTATTTAAAAACCTTAATCAATTAAAATAAAAGAATTAAACAATAAAAATACCATGCAAATTAGTAATAATTTTGGGTCCAACATTTAAAATATTTCAAAGGTTTGGTAACTCTCCATTCAAACCTTGTACTTCATGGAGTATTCATTTCCCATTTTTAATTCACTAATTAGTAGTAATTCAAACACAATATTACACCTCATTTCTCTCCCAACTAATTACTAAGTAAATCATCGAAAATATGCAGCAAAATAGAAAAGGGAATCGGCAGCAAGGAATCCAAAAAGCAATTCAAAAACTATTCCACTCCTATACTTGTAACTCCCATTTTAATGTATGTTATGGCACCTTTAACACCACTTATAACATTTATCTTCCTTACCTACATATCCTACATTCATATGCTCGAAATTATCAGAAGAAACACAGCTGAAATCGTGCATAGCAGCAGAAATAAAAATAGAAAACAAAGCAAACACAACTCCGACTCCGCCGCTCGTCTTCGTCGTATTGATTTGTTTTTGTATCAAAACAAATTCCAGGCGTGTATATGTTGTTTATTGTCTCTTCAATCAAGTCCTATAGATATTTTAAAACATTATATATTCAGGATTCATGAGGCAACACTAAATTTACAGCAACTTTGCAAGAAAACTGCATATGCACACTCACGGCTTTTGATTTCGAATTTCACGCGTGGGATGTTTTGGTTGATTCCAGGGAGTTGCTCGGTTCCAGGCACTCATGGCTGATTCTAGGAATAATTTAGAGTGTGTTAGGGTGATGTTGGTCCATTGTTTTACATCCATAACCTCACAAATACAGAAATGACAGCAACTTTTTCAAAAGATACAGATTTGAGCCATGGTTTTTGTTCTTGGTTAGTTAAGGAGTGTGTTCGAATTTTGGCTATCCTAGGGGCTGTAGCCATGGTTAGAACCCTCTCTTAACATGTCTAGGGTGTGACCAAATCAGTCCTTACCAGCTTGATTCAAGGATCCATTAGATTTTACATCAACAATGCAAGAGTCACTTGGTTTCATCTCTTCGGTTCTGTGTGAGTGTAGTTTCGGTGTTGGTGTGTAGTTTGGATTATGTTTGGCTTATATCCCATAGCAATGGTTCATACAACACTCAATCATGTCTAGATCAAGCCATGGTCGAGTAAATGACCCTTGGAACGAGACAAGACAGTACCTGATTTCAATACAAGACACTCCACCACAAGGGGTGCTCTCGGCGGTATGTTGTTAGTGTTCTAGGCGGTTGCTTGGGTTGTGGTTGGCTTCTAGCCCTTAAACATGGTCCAAGCCATGCCTTAGGATGTTGATAAGAGTCCTTGGGCGGTGGTTCAAGGCAATGGTCATTAAAATTCAGAGTGTACACCACAAACACACAAGTTGCTACTGCTGTATTTTGACAGCAACTTTCATATTCGGTTTTGGTGCTTGTTTGAGTTCTTGGTTGGCTTTTAGGAAAGTCATGTTTTTGTCCGTTCGTGATTTGGTCGAGTTTAGAGGTCGTACGAGAATTTACGGTGAAAGGTGCCAAAATGACTCTCGAAAGGGTGTTTTATGTTTTTGGATTCCATTCACCAATTTTCATGTACAATTATCATCATGCATATTTTTCAGTATGTTTGGGGTATTTTTAATCAAGGTTAAACGTCGTTTTATTGTTGGTTTGGGTTGGTACATGCCATGATTAAAAATCAAGTTGTTGGTACAAATCGTCTCGTTTTTTGTTCTATTGTTAAGTTTTTGTCAAGTTAAGATTTATTTCATGTGTCACATATTATAATTAAGTCGTAGCAAGCCTGGGAATGATCCAAATCATCCGGTAAAAATAAGTTTATAATTATATTACGTGCATGAAAATATTAAATGTTTATTTTTTAGATATATGCGATATGTCTTGTGGCCACCTTATGTTATGGGTTTGGAAGTCGATAGGCGCAATCGAGGACCTCTCCACCCGGTGACTTACGACCGGTTTACGATTATGTATGGGTACGGATATCCAGTCCAAGGGCTGTGGAGATCTCTACCGTCCAGTATATTGTGGTTTAGTCTGATCAGGCACTCATGTTATGTTATGGGCCACTTGCTTAGAAACATTATCTTTACCAGAAAATTATGATATGACATGACAGAGCTCTATTGAGCAAAGCTTTTACGTATGATTTTCAGATATGCACGTAGTTATAATTATTCATGATACGATTTTCACCGTGCATTTTACGATATCAAATTTTTACGTTGCATGCGATTTTATGATATATTTACTTGTTATTCACGATATATACATGTAGAGACTTTAGACTCACTAGACTTGATTGTTGTAGGTACTTATGAGGTCGAGACGGAGGGCATAGACCAGTGAGCAATCTTGTGGCAGCAGTAGTAAACCCGAGGACCTTATGTTTTAGTTTATGCACCTTTTATTATTCAAACTCAGTTTTAATACGTTGGATTATTTTTAAATTGTTGTTTAAATTGGATTATGTTGAAATTGTTGCTTGAAACAATATTTACTTCCGCTGTTATTTGAATTTAAAATTATTTACATGTTTATTTTATAAATGAGACAAGATAATTATTTATTTAGAAATTTTTTAATTATTCCGCTAAAATATGAATATGAAATACGGGCCTTTATAGTTGGTATCAGAGCCTATGATCTTGTAAAGGGTTGTACTACTACTGCTCTTGAGAAGCTCATGAAGTCACGTCTTTGGTAAGTAAGTTTTACGATTTCGCATTTCGTTTAAAGCATGAAATATTTTTACATCATGATTTCATGAAATAGTTTATGTCAAGATTACGATTATGCAGTATTTATTTAAATTTAAAGAAAATCATGGAATTATGCATGTTGGTTACGTATGGGTTTTAATTATGGAACAGCATGCCTCCTAGACGCATTATTGATCGCATGGGAGGTGATGAGCATCGTCATGAGGACGAGGAGAGAGATTTACCACCACCCCCTCCACCAGACATGAATGCCCAGATGCTAGCTGGGATGACTCAGTTCTTCGCACAGTTTACGGGGAACAATGCAGTGGGAGCCAAACAGACGGGGCCGGAGGCTATCTATGAGCGATTCATGAAGATGCGACCGAAGTAATTCTTAGGGACGTCAGATCCTATGGCTGCCGACGGCTGGATTAAGTCCATTGAGGTTATTTTCGAGTTCATGGGGCTCGAAGATGGAGATAGGGTTCGTTGTGCGACTTATCTGTTTGGAGGAGACGCTCGCCTGTGGTGGGAAGTAGCATCTGTAGCTTTGGATTTGGCTACTTTGAGCTGGACGCGTTTCACAGAGGTATTCTACTCTAAATATTTTACTGAATAGGTGCGTTCCAGGCTGACCACGGAGTTCATGACCCTGAGGCAGGGAGACTTGACTGTTACAAAGTTCATCCGTAAGTTCGAGAGGGGATGTCATTTTGTACCCCTAATTTCTAACGATGCTGGAGCCAAATTGAGGCATTTTCTGAATGGTTTGCGGCCGATCTTACGCCGTGATGTTAGGGTAGCTGGCCCGACTACCTATGATGTTGTTGTTTCCAGAGCTCTAGCGGCAGAGCAAGACCAGAATGATATTGAGCGTGATCGCCAGGGTAAACGACCATTTCAGGCACCACACCGCCCTCCTCAGCAGCAGCATCAGAATAAGAGACCTTCCACGGTGCATCCAGGATCAAAAGGCAGCAGCAGCAACAGCAGGGACGAGCAGTCCCGAGGACAGTGGAGTATCCAGTCTGTAGTGACCCGTTCCAGAATCACCTACTAATCAAAAACTAAGCATGCAATTAACCTAATTAATTATAATCAGAGATAACAGCGGAAATATGGCCAACAACAATAGTTATACAACCCAATCGAAATCGAAGTCTAGACTAACTCAAAATGAAATATCCAGTACAACCATATCGAATCAAATGGAAAACACTGAAAACTAAACCAACCAGCTACTCAACGTCCTCCTCCTGCTCCTCCTGAGCCATCCAACCTGAGGCCTGTCCCGTGGGAATGGGGTGTCCAAGAATAAACAAAACCGAGGACGTGAGCGATAAGAACGCCCAGTACAAAAGTATGAGTATACAAACCTATATGAAATGCACATGCTATGATATGATACCAGGGTAGTCAAGAAACAGGAATCACAAAGGATCTCAAAATGCTCAGTCTAGAGGCGCCAAGTGGATAGTGCCGCGCGGTCCAACCTCTGGGTCACTGCATCCACTACAAGACAGACGTGGACCTAAAATGTCCCGGACCACCGAAGCCCTCCCGACCCGTCGGCCACTGTGTACTCTCGGTGTCCATGCGTCCACAAGACAGGGCTGAGCGGCCCCAAGATATAGCTTATCTCGAGAGAGATACAGCTCAACAGTAAAGGCTATCTCGAAGGAGATACGGCTCAACATGATATGCAATATGCATCATAACTCGTGACATAATAGCATGCATCATATGACATATAACAATGCAGCAAATACTCATGCAACACATATATGAATGTATACTCAACCAGGATATCTCGGATAGTACTTTCGTACCTCTATCACAGCAAGCCTAGCCTTACGCAACACCGCTAATCAGGTCTAGCACAAACCTACGCATCAAAAGCATACTCAATCAATACTACCATGCTCGACTAGCAAAACCAGTACTCCCTAGTACTACCAAAGGTTTAGGGTTTACCTTCGTCCGTCGACAGCCCTTTGATGTCGATTGCCTTGAAACTCAGGCGCCGCTACGCTACTACTCCTGGCAGCTCTTGGCTATCGCTCGACCAACAACTAACCCTAGAAACCTTCCAAATCCTCTCAACTATGAGGCAAAACTCAAGAGATTGGCAAGTCAAAATGAGGAAATCCGAGCACTATTTATAGGCCATGTTCGGATCCTCCGAACAACACTTCGGAACGTCCGAACGCTACGTGTCCATTGGCTCTTGACAGCTCATGATCGGATCCTCCGATCATACACTTCGGACCGTCCGAACATGCATGGAAAATGACGTGTCGATCAACACTTGACACCTATGATCGGATTCACCGAACTACACTTCGGATCGTCCGAACTCTTCGGTGCTTCCGAACCATCTTCGGTCCGTCCGATCATGACCATAGCCAAAATTACACCTTAAACCTTCTTAATCACCATTACTCCGTTAATTACCCAATTTGGAATTCGGGCTACTACATTCTCCCCTCCTTAAAAAGATTTCGTCCTCGAAATCTAGGCAAGAGAATAAAACACCATTGTAATACACTGCAAATATTCTTCATTACAACTGTATAACAATTACATCCCAGGCTGATCCTGGTTCAGCGCAAAAACCTGACCTTGGGCACGAGGTCGAAGATTCGAACTACCCATTGCCTGACCCTATCTCCTCTGCTGAACAGTCGTCTGGGATCCAGAACCAGATCCTGCTCCACCTCGCAGCTGAGGACAATTCTTCTTGAGATGACCCATCTCTCCGCACTGAAAACAAGCTCCTGCTGCTAATCGGCATTGCTCCGATGGATGGTTCTTCCCACAATGCGCACAAGAATCCTTCTTCTCACCAAAGCGAACAACACCGCTAGACCTTAATCCAGATCCAGAAGAAGATGAACCAGATTTCTTGAATGACTGAGATCGAGGCCTCAAAGTACTCGGAGGTCTAGAAGAAGAAAGAATAGCCCTACCACGCTGGAGACTGATCTCTGCCTGGCGACACCGGTTCACTAACCCATCATAAGAAGTAGGATTATCACAGACAGTGACTCGATCAAAGATCTCCTGATTAAGGCCCTGGAGGAAATGATCATACTTGGCCTCAGAACTGCCACTGATATGAGGAGCGAAGGGTAACAACTCGAAGAATTTCTGCTGATACTCATCAACAGACATACTCCCCTGCTTAAGGTTCAGGAGCTCAATCGTCTTGGCCTGGCGAAGGGCTGGAGGAAAGTACAGCTGCATGAAAGCTGCACGGAAATCGGCCCAAGTCGCTCTACCCTGGGACTGGACTATCGGCGCAGAAGTCGATCGCCACCACCTGCGAGCACGGCCCTCGAGAAGAAAACTAAGGGTCTCCATCTTCTGCTCATCGGTGCACTGGAATGCGCGGAAACAACTCTCCATGCGCTCTAACCAATCCTCAGCATCATCGGGAGTCTCACCGCCAACTAAAGGCTTAGGCCCCATCTGCATGAAACGATGCATATCGAAACGCCTAGGACCATCCCGACGATGACGATGCTCACGATGACGTCTATGATCGTCCTGGTCACCCCATCGACCTACACTCCCCTGACTACTCCCGTCATCAAAATGGTCAGCCATCGCTACAAGATAGAATAGGGAAAATGGTAAAATGGTCAACGGAAATCCCAAAACAGAATCTATATCCCAAAATCATACGCATGCTCTGATACCATAAATGTAGTGACCCGTTCCAGAATCACCTACTAATCAAAAACTAAGCATGCAATTAACCTAATTAATTATAATCAGAGATAACAGCGGAAATATGGCCAACAACAATAGTTATACAACCCAATCGAAATCGAAGTCTAGACTAACTCAAAATGAAATATCCAGTACAACCATATCGAATCAAATGGAAAACACTGAAAACTAAACCAACCAGCTACTCAACGTCCTCCTCCTGCTCCTCCTGAGCCATCCAACCTGAGGCCTGTCCCGTGGGAATGGGGTGTCCAAGAATAAACAAAACCGAGGACGTGAGCGATAAGAACGCCCAGTACAAAAGTATGAGTATACAAACCTATATGAAATGCACATGCTATGATATGATACCAGGGTAGTCAAGAAACAGGAATCACAAAGGATCTCAAAATGCTCAGTCTAGAGGCGCCAAGTGGATAGTGCCGCGCGGTCCAACCTCTGGGTCACTGCATCCACTACAAGACAGACGTGGACCTAAAATGTCCCGGACCACCGAAGCCCTCCCGACCCGTCGGCCACTGTGTACTCTCGGTGTCCATGCGTCCACAAGACAGGGCTGAGCGGCCCCAAGATATAGCTTATCTCGAGAGAGATACAGCTCAACAGTAAAGGCTATCTCGAAGGAGATACGGCTCAACATGATATGCAATATGCATCATAACTCGTGACATAATAGCATGCATCATATGACATATAACAATGCAGCAAATACTCATGCAACACATATATGAATGTATACTCAACCAGGATATCTCGGATAGTACTTTCGTACCTCTATCACAGCAAGCCTAGCCTTACGCAACACCGCTAATCAGGTCTAGCACAAACCTACGCATCAAAAGCATACTCAATCAATACTACCATGCTCGACTAGCAAAACCAGTACTCCCTAGTACTACCAAAGGTTTAGGGTTTACCTTCGTCCGTCGACAGCCCTTTGATGTCGATTGCCTTGAAACTCAGGCGCCGCTACGCTACTACTCCTGGCAGCTCTTGGCTATCGCTCGACCAACAACTAACCCTAGAAACCTTCCAAATCCTCTCAACTATGAGGCAAAACTCAAGAGATTGGCAAGTCAAAATGAGGAAATCCGAGCACTATTTATAGGCCATGTTCGGATCCTCCGAACAACACTTCGGAACGTCCGAACGCTACGTGTCCATTGGCTCTTGACAGCTCATGATCGGATCCTCCGATCATACACTTCGGACCGTCCGAACATGCATGGAAAATGACGTGTCGATCAACACTTGACACCTATGATCGGATTCACCGAACTACACTTCGGATCGTCCGAACTCTTCGGTGCTTCCGAACCATCTTCGGTCCGTCCGATCATGACCATAGCCAAAATTACACCTTAAACCTTCTTAATCACCATTACTCCGTTAATTACCCAATTTGGAATTCGGGCTACTACACAGTCTGTGCCAAGTGCTCACGTCGTCATGCTGGGACTTGTATGTATGGTTCGGGAAAGTGTTACAAATGTGGTAGTACCACATATTGAAGAATTGCCCTCAGAAGAATCTGCCTACCCAAGGCAGAGTTTTTGCTCTCCATGCTGCGGAGACTAACCCGGAGACGATGCTCATGACAATTAACCTAAATCTTTAAGTTGTATTTGAAGTTTAATGTTTTGGGTTAAGATTTTGAACTTAGAATTTATGATAAGATTGCATGTTCTAATCAGTGTTATTTATGGGAATTTAGGTTAATAGAACTTTGACCTTTGCATGTCTATAAGCATAGTTCTTGTAAAACTATTGGGTTTAGCATGATATTCCAATCTTTCAGGGAGAATATTTATAGCTGGTTCAGCTACGAAAGCCTTGATAGATTCAGGGGCTACTCACTCATTCATTTCAGAAACCTTTGTAAATTCTCTCAAGATCAAGACAATTGGGCTAGACATAGCGTATTCAGTAGCATTGCCTTTTGGAGAAGAGATGACAGCTACTAATGTGATCTGAGATATAGACCTTAAACTTCATGGTAATCTCGTGTATGTGGATCTTATCGTTCTGCCGATGACAAAATTTGATATAATTCTAGGGATGGACTGGCTATTGAGGAACATAGTTCTAATTGACTTCCAGCGGAGATCTGTTCTAGTCCGACCACCTGGAATGGAGCAATTCTTATTCGAACCATACAGGTATTTTAATTACCGCGTATGATATCTTGTGTCCAGGCGAGGAAGCTCATTCATCGAGGGTGCCGAGCATTTTTAGCTACTTTTGTATCTGTTCCCGAGACGCCCAAACAGTCAGCATCCGATGTTCCTATTGTCCGGGACTTTCTAGACGTTTTTCCTGATGACGTCTCTGGTTTACCACCTGTGCGAGAGGTGGAATTTTCTATTGAGCTTATGCCAGGTACCACACCGATATCGAAAGCACCATACCGATTAGCACCGACAGAGATGGCAGAACTCAAGAAACAGATTCAGGAACTTCTCGACAAAGAGTTCATTCGCTCGAGCTTTTCGCCATGGGGTGCACCGGTCTTGTTTGTGAAGAAAAAGAATGGTTCGATGAGGCTCTGCATTGATTACCGGGAGTTGAACAGAGTTACAGTGAAGAACAAATACCCACTCCCGAGTATTGAAAATTTATTTGATCAGTTGCAGGGAGCTTCAGTATTCTCCAAGATTGATCTGCGTTCTGGTTATCATCAGCTGAGAGTGAAAGACGCCGATGTTCTCAAGACTGCTTTTAGGACTCGGTATGGCCACTTCGAGTTTCTTGTGTTGCCGTTCGGTTTGACGAATGTGCCAGCGATTTTCATGGATCTCATGAATCGCATATTTTAGCCATATCTTGATCAGTTCGTGATAGTATTCATAGATGATATTCTCATCTACTCAAAGAATCAAGAGGATTACAGCAGACATCTGACCACAGTATTGCAGACCTTACAAAAGCATATGCTATTAGTTCAGCAAATGCAAGTTCTGGTTAGAGAAAGTGGCGTTCTTAGGCCACGTCGTTTCTAGCAGCGGTATTGAGGTAGACCCGGAGAAAGTTGCAGTAGTCAGAAATTGGGTTGTGCCGCAAAATGCATCAGAGATCCGTAGTTTCTTGGGGCTAGCAGGATACTAGCGGAAGTTTATTCGGGGATTCTACTCCATCGCAGTTCCACTCACATCATTGACGAAGAAGAATGTTAAGTATGTGTGGAGCGAGGAATGTCAAAAGAGCTTCGATACATTTAAGCAAGCTCTTATTTCAGCACCAGTGTTGGCCATGCCTTCAGGACCCGGAGATTTTGTTCTGTATACCGATGCTTCGAAACTCGGGTTAGGCGCAGTATTGATGCAGCATGGGAAGGTGGTAGCATATGCTTCTCGTCAGTTGAAGATTCATGAGAAGAATTATCCTACCCATGATCTAGAGTTGGCAGCCGTAGTATTTGCATTGAAGATTTGGAGGCATTATTTGTACAGAGAGAAGTGCCAGATCTTTACCGACCACAAAAGTCTCAAATACTTCTTTACACGGAAAGAGTTGAATATGCGGCAGAGGCGTTGGTTAGAGCTAGTGAAAGATTATGATTGTGACATTAGCTATCATCCTGGCAAAGCTAATGTAGTTGCGGATGCGTTGAGCAGGAAAGTCGCAGGGATGACTCATTTGGTGGTTTCGAGACCTCTTCAGTTTGAGATGCAGAGGTTTGATCTAGAGACATATCCTCGAGGTATAGTTCCTCGTCTATTTACTTTGACGATTCAGTCTTCTCTTCTACATCGTATTTGCAGTGGACAGTTGGCAGACAAGCATTTGGCTAAGTGGAAGCAGAGAGATGAAGCCAAGGGCAGTATCTTGTACACAGTTAGAGACGATATTGTGAGATATCGAGACAGAATATGAATTCCTAGCAACGATTCTATTCGAGCAGATATTTTAGCTGAGGCCCATATGTCGTCGTACTCTATTCATCCAGGGAGTACGATGATGTACAAATACCTGCAGTTATTATATTGGTGGCCGGGAATGAAGAAGGATATCAGACGTTTTGTATCCGAGTGTCTGACGTGTCATCTAGTGAAAGCGGAACATCAGAGACCAGCAGGCATGCTCAAGCCTCTTCCTATTCCCGAGTGGAAGTGGGAGAATGTTACCATGGATTTTGTTGTTGGTCTGCCGAAGTCAGTCAGAGGGTCAAATGCTATATGGGTGATTATCGATCGTCTTACAAAATCAGCTCATTTCTTGCCTATTAAGACGACTTTCTCCATGATCCAGTATGCAGAGTTATATATCCGAGAGATCGTCAGACTTCATGGTATTCCCGTTTCTATAGTGTCTGACCGAGATCCTAGATTCACTTCATCATTTTGGAAGAGTCTACATTCAGCTATGGGTACGAAGTATTGTTTAGCATAGCTTTTCATCCACAGACAGATGGTCAGTCCGAGAGAGTTATCCAGATTTTGGAGGATCTTCTTCGTGCATGTGTTCTTGATTTCTCCGGGAGTTGGGAATCAAAGTTGCCATTGGTGGAGTTTACCTATAAAAACAGTTTTCAATCATCTATAGGTATGGCTCCATATGAAGCACTGTACGGTCGTAAGTGTAGATCGCCTATTCATTGAGATGAAATAGGGGAGAGAGCAGAATTGGGTCCGGAGATAGTGCAGCAGGCTGCTGATGTAGTAGTCAAGATCCGTGATAGAATGAGAACTGCTCAGAGTAGACAGAAGAGTCATGCGGATCAGAGAAGGAGAGATTTAGAGTTTGCTATTGGTGACCATGTTTTCGTAAAGATTGCACCGATGAAAGGTGTCATGCGGTTCGGGAAGAAAGGAAAGCTCAGTCCGAGATTCATTGGACCATTTGAGATCATTGACAGAGTTGGGACATTAGCTTATCGTGTTGCTATTCCATCGAATCTGGTCGGAGTACACAATGTGTTCCACGTCTCTATGTTGAGGAAGTATATGGCGAATCCATCGCATCTCCTGAACTTTGAACCGTTGCAGCTCACTCAGAACTTGTCTTATGAGGAAAGACCGGTGCAAATCTTAGACCGACAGGAGAAAAAGCTTCGGAACAAAATGGTCAAACTAGAGAAAGTCAAATGGCTCAATCATTCGAAGGAGGAAGCTACGTGGGAATCTGAGCCTGAGATGAGGAGTCGTTATCCCGAGTTATTCGGTAAGTTTTAATTTCGGGGAAAATATTTCTTTGACGGGGGGTAGAGTTGTAGAACCCGAAAATCAGATTCCGTATAAGCCATGCATAATTTCTATTATTTAAATTAAAAATGAATTTTTATGAATATATGAAGTGTTTTAATTGTTTTAAAAGTAGATGTTTAGTTTTATCTTTTCAGGATAAATACGCGAGGCCGGACCGGAGTTTGGAGATTAGAGATAAGATTAAAAATAAGATTAATAATAAGAAAAATATTTCCTAAATTTAAATGATGTCAAAGGGTAATTTAATTTAAAGAAAAAGAATGTCTTTGGGATTTAATAAATTAATTGGAGCTAAGTAATTAAATAAATTCTCTTAGATACAATATTTAATTAAAGTTTAAATTAAAATATGTAAGAAAGTGGGGATAAATTAATCTAGGTCCAAGAAATTAAAAACCTAGCATTTTAATACTTAAATTTTAGGTTAAGTATGCCATGCAAGAGTTATCCTAAATTAATAGGTTAATTCACTAAAATAAATATAATGGTATTTAAAAACCTTAATCAATTAAAATACAAGAACTAAACAATAAAAATACCACGCAAATTAGTAATAATTTTGGGTCCAACATTTAAAATATTTCAAAGGTTTGGTAACTCTCCATTCAAACCACTTCTAATTGCACTTTATGGAGTATTCATTTCCCATTTTTAATTCACTAATTAGTAGTAATTCAAACACAATATTACACCTCATTTCTCCCCCAACTATTTACTAAGTAAATCATCGAAAATATGCAGCAAAATAGAAAATGGAATCGGCAGCAAGGAATCCAAAAAGCAATTCAAAAACTATTCAACTCCTTCACTTGTAACTCCCATTTTAATGTATGTTATGGCGCCTTTAACACCACTTATAACATTTATCTTCCTTACCTACATATCCTACATTCATATGCTCGAAATTATCAGAAGAAACACAGCTGAAATCGTGCATAGCAGCAGAAATAAAAATAGGAAACAAAGCAAACACAACTCCGACTCCGCCGCTCGTCTTCGTCGTATTGATTTGTTTTTGTGTCAAAACAAATTCCAGGCATGTATATGTTGTTTCTTGTCTCTTCAATCAAGTCCTATAGATATTTTAAAACATTATATATTCAGGATTCATGAGGCAACACTAAATTTACAGCAACTTTACAAAAAAACTGCATATGCACACTCACGGCTTTTGATTTCGAATTTCACGCGTGGGATGTTTTGGTTGATTCCAGGGAGTTGCTCGGTTCTAGTGTAAAGGCCCGAAAATACTTGCTTTGAAAATTTGCAGAAAATTAAAAATTTCTTTTTAAAAGAACTTAAATGGTCTCATTCATAAGATCAACTGATAAATCCAGTTCAAAGTTTAAAATATCGCAGCGGAAGAAAATAAAGTTTGCCAACAATTAAAATCTAAAATATCCGGCGACTGATAAAATGTTTGCGGAATAAAATAACAACTGCTGTACTGAGGTCCTCGGGTGCCACTACTGCCGACCCGAGCTAGCTCACTGGTCCCCGCCCTCGGCCCTAGCCTCATCAGTACCTACAACAATCAAGTCTAGTGAGCCTAAAGACTCAGCATACATATGTCGCAGGTAACGAGTAAAATCTGAAGTAAAATATGCATGGGATAAAATATCATGTCATGAGGCATGCTGAAAATAATCTATACTGAGCAATTATATTACGTGCATAACTGAACTGAAAATCGCAGTAAAAATATTTGCTCCTTGGAGCCCTGCACGGAAATAACGGGTAAAATTTTCTGTTGAGATTATGTTTTACGCCTGTGGCCACTGCACTAAGCTGAACTGATCGGTAACTGGATACCGAGGAGTCTGAAACTGAACTGAGCTGGCCGGTCACTGGCGACCGGGTGGTACCAAACTGAACTGAGCAGTCACTGGCGACCATATAAAATAATACTCCCACATAGTGAATGAACCACAAGCCATATCGCATAAATCTCAAAAATAATCATTTTCTATTTAATGCACGTAAAATAATTAACTAGCATAATGAAAATTCCTGTATATGTTACCAACTGGATTGGATCTTCCCCAGGCTCGCTGCAACCTAAATATGCCATGAAAATATGCAATGGATTTTCTTGGGCAAACTTATGCAATTAAATTTTGAAAACGCGACAAAAAAAGTCTAACGACCTCGTACTTTAATCATGACTTGAACCAACCCGAACCAATACTGAAAACGTGACGTCATGATTAAAATACACTTAAAATTATGAATTTATGCTCCTAAAATTATGAGGGTCGAAACCTAGGTGAAATGAAGGCCAAAACAAGAAACGCTCTTTCGAGAGTCAATTTGGCACATCGCACCGTAAATTCTCGAACGACCTCAAAAATGATCCGAATCACAAACGGTCAAAAACGTGACCTTCCTAACTCGATGAGGCACTGTCCAGTTCAAGGCCATAGGCTAAAAGCCAACCGAGAACTCGAACGAACCTCTGAACCGACACAGCAACTTGCTGTAATTTTCCAGCAGCTGCAACCTTGCTTGCATCACGTCGTTTGCGAGATTTTTGGCCATTGGGGCTTGAACCACAGACCAGAGCCTCTCCACAACGTCCCAAGGAATGATTCGAACCATGGATAAGGGCACAAGACCAGCCACAATTCGAACCACACCATGAAACAAGCCAATCGTCCCAGCCGAGAGCAATTTTAGCGCGTGGGAAGTGTGTTGCTTGTTTGCTGTCTCTCGTCGTTCCAGTGGTCATTTGATTGACCATGGCACGATCTAGACATCTAGGGGCAAGGTTTAAACCGTGGCTAAGGGCACAAGACCAGCCAAGATCCACACCAAACCAACCAACTCGAAGTATGTGTGCTGTCAAAACCGAAGGGCCGAGAGGGGAGGGGCTGTTCTTGTTTTGCTTTCAAATATGAATCCAATGGTTATGAGGTTAACCCTGGTCCATGCTAGCCATACTAAGGTGTTGCATGAGTCATGGCTAAGGGCTAGAAGCCAACCACAACCCACTTGACACCATGAAAACCAAAACTCAACACCACCATGCGAAAGTAAGAGAAACAGAAACATTGGGACACTTGTGTTGTTTTGTTTTAAAACCGAGAGGACCGTGAACCAAGCCATGAAAGGTCATCTTGGTCACGTCCTATACGTGCTAGGGAAGTGTTCAGACCATGGTTACAGGCCTTGGGCCAACCACCATCCAAACCTTCACCCTAGACATCCAACAAACAAAACCGAGGAACATAATTTACAGCATGTCGAGTTGCTGTCAAAAACGTTTTGCTGGGGCGAAGGGGGTCAAACCAATGGACTAATCCCCCCCTAACACACCCTATAACATGACCAACAGCAGCCTTGGGAGCTTGGAATCGAACCATAACCTGAAACCACAAAAACAAGAGGAAACCGTGAAGAGCACAAGGAATAAAATCTGTGCAGAAATTTCAGTAGTCTTGCTGTCAAAAAATTTCGGTTTGCATGCTGTAAGTTCATGAATTTGATGTAAAAATTTTACTAATATGGCTTGATTGAGGTTTGAAAGAGATCTAGACATGCCTTGGATTTTCGTTTGAAAGAAACGAACGAAACGACGACGCGACGCGGAGGAGACGGAGCGCTTTGCTTATCTTTTCTTTTTCTCGATTTCTCTCCTATTTTTCTATGGCTCCTCACGGTTTCTTGGCTGGTTTTACCTCTGAATAATCTCAGAATTTCGAGATTGGGGGGAGAGGGAAATGTCTAGGGAAGAGTATGGGAAGTTTGCAAGATAAAAGGAGAGAATAATTCTTGCTATCTATTTAGTTTGTGAGAATAAGGAATGATACTGATATGATTTGATTTGAGGGATCATTTGTGGGGTGTATGGCCGATTTCTAGCTTAGTAGAGTGAGGGAGGATAATTGCTTAATTGTTAATTAGTGGTGGTTTAAAAATGGAGGTGAATTATCTCCAAGAAAAGATTAAGGAAAGAAATAAAATGAATGAGTTGACAAAAATCATTTATATCTAGACAAGGGTGGCCGAAAATTCTAAGAAAATGGAGGGAAAAATATTTTTCTAAAATCTTGTATTTTAAATCTCTATTGTTTAATTTACCCAATAAATATATTATGGAATTAAGGATCTGATTATCTAACTTATTTACTATTCTATCTCAACTTAATTAGATAATCCCATAAACTTTATTTTACACTAAAATCACTTATTATTTAGCTTAAATAAATTCTAGTAATATTTCCCCATTATTAAAATTTATCTCTATGCTCCAACTCCGGTCCGGCCTCACTGAATTTACTGAAAAGCTGAAAATTAAACTACTGCATGAAATAAATAAATTTAAAGAATTTAAATACCCATGCAAATAAAATAAATTATTTTAATTTAAATGCTAGGAATTATGCATGGCTTATACGTAGTCTAAGTTAAGGGCTCTACAATCCTTCCCCCCTTAAAAAAAATTTCGTCCTCGAAATTAGAACTCACCAAACAACTTGGGGTACCGACTTCTCATTTTCGGCTCAGACTCCCATGTAGCTTCCTCTTCCGAATGGTTGAGCCATTTGACTTTGACTCGCTTAACCAACTTGTTCCGAAGTTTCTTCTCCTGTCTGTCTAAGATCTGCACTGGTCTCTCCTCATAAGATAAGTTCGGAGTAAGCTGAAATGGCTCAAAATTTAGCACATGCGAAGGATTTGCCATATACTTCCTCAGCATCGAGACGTGAAAGACATTGTGTACTCCGGCCAGATTCGGCGGAAGAGCCACACGATAAGCAAGCGTCCCAACTTTGTCAAGGATCTCAAACGGTCCAATGAATCTCGGACTGAGCTTCCCTTTCTTCCCAAATCTCATGACACCCTTCATAGGTGCCACTTTCACGAAGACATGATCGCCCACTGCAAACTCTAAGTCTCTCCTCCGCTGATCGGCATAACTCTTCTGTCGGCCATGAGCAGTCCTCATCCTATCACGGATCTTGACTACTACATCTGCTGCCTCCTGAACAATCTCTGGACCCAACTCTGCTCTCTCTCCTACTTCATCCCAATGAACAGGAGATCTACACTTGCGGCCATACAGTGCTTCATACGGAGCCATACCTATAGACGACTGGAAACTGTTGTTATAGGTGAACTCAACCAATGGTAAGTTCGACTCCCAACTCCCAGAGAAATCAATGACGCAAGCACGAAGAAGATCCTCCAAAATCTGAATAACTCGCTCCGACTGCCCATCTGTCTGCGGATAGAAAGCTGTACTAAACAGCAACTTAGTACCCAACGTCGAATGCAAACTCTTCCAAAATGAGGAAGTGAATCTAGGATCTCTGTCGGATACGATCGAAACTGGAATACCATGAAGTCGGACTATCTCCCGGTTATACAACTCTGCATACTGAACCATGGTGAAAGTCGTCTTAATAGGCAAGAAGTGCGCTGATTTGGTAAGACGATCTACAATCACCCAGATGGCATTCGATCCTCTGGCTGACTTCGGCAAACCGGTCACAAAGTCCATGGTAATGTTCTCCCACTTCCACTCAGGAATAGGAAGAGGCTTGAGCAAACCTGCTGGTCTCTGATGCTCGGCCTTCACTAACTGACAGGTCAGACATTCGGACACAAACCGTCTGTTGTCCTTCTTCATACCATGCCACCAATACAATAGCTGCAGATCTTTTTACATCTTCGTACTCCCAGGGTGAATGGAGTACGGGGACATATGGGCCTCTGATAAGATGTCTGCTCGGATAGAATTACTGCTAGGAACCCATATCCTGTCTCGGTATCTCACAATACCGTCGGTGACTGTATACAAGACACTGCCCTTGGCTTCATCTCTCTTCTTCCACTGTGCCAATTGCTCATCTGCTGACTGACCACTGCGAATACGGTCAAGAAGAGAAGACTGAATGGTCAAGGTAGATAGACGAGGAACTCTACCTCGATGATAAGTCTCGAGATCCAACCTCTGCATCTCAGTCTGGAGAGGTCTCTGAATCGTCAAGTGAGCCATCACTGCGACTTTTCTGCTCAGCGCATCTGCAACTACATTAGCCTTACCCGGGTGGTAGCTAATGTCACAGTCGTAATCTTTCACAAGCTCCAACCAACGCCTCTGACGCATGTTCAGCTCCTTTTGCGTAAAGAAATACTTGAGGCTCTTGTGGTCGGTAAAGATCTGGCATTTCTCTCCATACAGATAGTGCCTCCAAATCTTCAAAGCAAAAACTACGGCTGCTAACTCCAGATCATGGGTGGGGTAGTTCTTCTCGTGGATTTTCAGCTGTCGAGAAGCATATGCTATCACTCTCCCATGCTGCATCAATACTGCGCCAAGACCGAGCTTCGAAGCATCGGTATACAGAACAAACTCGCCGGGTCCAGACGGTGTGGCCAAAACTGGTGCTGAAATAAGAGCTTGCTTCAAACTATCGAAGCTCTTCTGACAGTCATCGCTCCACACAAACTTCACATTCTTCTTTATCAATAATGTGAGTGGAACGGCAATGGAGGAGAATCCCTGAATGAATTTCCTGTAATATCCTGCTAGCCCCAGAAAGCTGCGGATCTCGGATGCATTCTGCGGCACAACCCAATATCTGACTGCAGCGACTTTCGCCGGGTCTAACTCAATGCCACTGCTAGAAACAATGTGGCCCAAGAACGCCACTTTCTCTAACCAGAATTCGCACTTACTGAACTTTGCGAATAGCTTGTGCTTCTGCAAGGTCTGCAGCACTGTGGTCAGATGTCTGCTGTGATCCTCCCGACTCTTGGAGTAGACGAGAATGTCATCTATGAACACTATCACAAACTGATCGAGGTACGGCTGAAATACGCGATTCATGAGATCCATGAAGATCACTGGCGCATTCGTCAAACCGAACGGCATCACAAGGAACTCGTAGTGGCCATAACAAGTCCTAAAAGCAGTCTTCGAGAAATCAGCATCTCTCACCCTCAACTGGTGATAACCGGAACGCAGATCAATCTTGGAGAAAATCGAAGCTCCCTGCAACTGGTCAAACAGATCCTCAATCCTCGGAAGTGGGTACTTGTTCTTCACTGTAACCCTGTTCAGCTCCCGATAGTCAATGCAAAGCCTCATCGAGCCATCCTTCTTCTTCACAAATAAGACTAGCGCGCCCCATGGAGAAAAGCTCGGGCGAATGAACTCCTTGTCGAGAAGTTCCTGAATTTGCTTCTTAAGCTCTGCCATCTCTGTCGGTGCTAATCGGTTCGGCGCTTTGGATATCGGAGCCGTACCTGGCATAAGCTCAATAGAGAACTCCACCTCTCTCTCAGGTGGCATACCAGAGACGTCTTCGGGAAAAACGTCTAAGAAATCTCTGACAATCGGAACATCTGAGTCTGACTGGCTGGGTTCCTCGGGGACAGATAAAAAGGTCGCTAGAAATGCCCGACACCCTCTATGCATGAGCTTCCTAGCCTGAACATATGGAATAATGCGCAGTAAAGAAAAGTACCTGTCCGGCTCAAATAAGAATTGCTCCATTCCAGGCGGTCGGACAAGAACGGATCTCCGCTGGAAGTCTATCAACACTCTGTTCCTCAATAGCCAGTCCATCCCTAGGATGATGTCAAATTCTGGCATCGGCAGCACGATCAGATCCGCATAAACAAGATTACCGTGCAGCTCCAAATCTATATCTCGGATAACATTGGTAGCTGCCATCTCCTCGCCTGAAGGCAGCACTACTGAAAAGGCTATGTCTAGCCCAATGGTCTTGATCTTGAGAAAATTCGCAAAGACCTCCGAGATAAACGAGTGAGTGGCCCCTGAATCTATCAAGGCCTTGGTAGCGGAACCAGATATAAAAATTCTCCCTGAAAGATCGGAACTCTAAGTTGAATCCCACTACAAGAACTAAACTTATAGTCATGCAAAGGTCAAGGTTCTTCTAGCTTAATTCCCCCAAAATAGATCTGAGTAGAGCATGCAATCCTATAACAGTTCTAAGTTCAATAATCTAAATCCCGATTCCCAAAACGCTGAAATTCGAATAATAACTCAATGCTTAAAGGTACCTGTCAACAACATAGTCTCCGGGTTTGTTTCCGCAGCATGGAGAGCAAAAACTCTGCCTTGAGTAGGCAGATGTCTCTGAGGGCACTGCAGCAACACGTGGTCTGGACTGCCACACTTAAAACACTTTCTTGAGCTAGCCATACACGCCCCAGGATGGCAACGTGAGCACCTGGGACAGACTGGGTGCTCAAAAGTCCTCGGGGCTGGGCGCCCCTGCGGCTGCTGGCCTCTGATTCTAGGCGGCCCATGAAATAGCCTCTTATTCTGCTGCTGATGCTGATGAGGAGGAGGGCGGTGTGGTACTTGGACGGGGCGCTTGCCCTGGCGATCCCTCTCGATGTCCCGCAGATCCTGCTCTGCGGCTAGGGCCTTGGAGACGGAAATCTCATAAGTAGCAGGGTCAGTGTGGGGACCAGGACGCTAATCATCTTCTTAATCGTTATTGGGATTTAAATTATCAGTTCTGATAAACAGGGTCTAAAAATTTTCTTTTTAAATTATAACTGCGGAAGGTAATGGAATCTAAATACTATACATGTCTGTATATAAAAATACAAATTCAGTATTAAAATACAATAATGTACAACATTCTAATCTAAGGTTCACTACTAAAGTTCTAGTAGTAAAATCCAATCTACTGCAAGTCCGGAATCACCACGCTAACTCGTATTCTCTCATCGTCATCTCGACCCTGATCCAGCCCCACCTGTTGTCATGCACACATACAAAACACGACAACAGCCGGATAACTCCGGTGAGAATAAATCCCAGTATAAAACATGGTAAGCATGTATATAAACAAACTAATTCATAAACCATGCGATCATGTATAAACACAATATATTTCATAATCTATGAAATTAAGCATGCAACTCAAATCAGATAAACATGCATATAAACAATCTAAATCATAAAAACATGCTAGCACAACTGGAAGCAATAACAATGGGTCCCATGATCTAGGAGCCACATCCAAATAAGCATGAAGTTCTAATCAAATCATGTCTAGACTTGACTCGATCTATAACTCTAGGGATCCCGGGGTGAATAAGACGTCACTGGCTGTCACCTACCCAACCACTCGGGGCGACTGTACGTCTTATTCCTAGACTTCGGTCCGAGCTGTATCGACGGCTGGCAATAGGAGTAATGGCTACTCCTAAGTTGAGATACACCGAACGTCTAGAAGTCTGACAATGGCTGTCAAGACTTTCCTATCTTAAATGCAATGAATAACAATCTGTAAACAAAGCATAATCATATTCATAACTGAATATCACAATTATCTTACCTGTTTGAATACAATTCTATAATCAAAGCATAATCAGGTAACAATATAAACAATAATCTAGTATGTGATTTTATTGGGAAACTCAAATTAATCTAATTTGAGTTATGCTTCCCGAATATCACATGAATTATACCTTTGTCTTCCTGGTCTGACGAAGACGAAGTCTCGAATCTGTCCATATCAAATCTGAAATGACAATATCAAATACACTGAATCAATGTATAACTCCATTCACAAGCTGTTCTGATCAATACTCAACTCAGTATATAATCATATATAATCTAATTCATATCAATGATATCACGATATAATCGAAATCATAACTGAATCTGATCAATCTGAATCAGCTGACGTTTCGACGAAAATAGCAATACAGTCTTATAACTCTGTCAATCTCAATATCACAGATATCATATCAGAACTCATAATCAATACCATATTATCATTCTTCTAATTCCAGCATATCAATATCTATCAATTTCAACTCAAGAAACACTGAAATCCATAATACAGACATACGGTATAATTTCTTCGATCTGATTTCACATATCTACTGACTAGTCTATTCAGAATACATGAGCAAAATTATTTCTCTATTCTTGAATCAAGAACAATACAATTCTAGTGTTCCATCTCAATCAATATCTTCTGAAAATCAGAACAATTGTATAAACAGTCTATTCTTCAATCTGACTTCGATTATACACTATCTACTGCAGCAGAAACACCATATCTGAATCATATTCAACTCTGACAACATCATATTTTCAAAACATCTCAAAACGTAACAAAACTTACGTCCTTGTGTAGCTCTTGACGAGGAGATCTCAAAACTGTGCTCGGATTAAAAATCGGATGGCCGGATCTTGCACAACCAATTTTCTAAAGCAAAATGAAGCTTGAGGAATTTTCTTGGAAAGTCTCGTTTCTTTCTTCATGTAGATGCCAAGGGAGATAAGAATATATATCTCAAGCAAGCATGATATGCCAAGTGTCCCACTCAACTTTCCATATTTGCACTTTAGTCCCTCAACTTTTCACTATTTGCAAATCAGCCCCCCAATAATTACGAAATTGCCATCAAATTTAAATCAAGTATTTTTCTACTTAATTACAAAATTGCCATCAAATTTAAATCAAGTATTTTTCCACTTAATTACAAAAATTCCATCAAATTTATTTTCTTTTCGGGATCTCATAAAATTGATAACATCTCGGGCCTTACAATTCTCCCCCTCTTAGATCTGAGTTCGTCCTCGAACTCGCAATTAATCAATTCAGATATATCAGAAGAAATTTATGCAGAGTTTAAATCAGAAACTCATCTCACTGAATCCATTCTGAAATCTCTTTCTCATATCAACCTCTGATTTCAAGTCTGGAATAAGACTTCATGAAGTATACTATCATAATACTTCTTAAACTAACTATGACAAAATCAATCTTGCCATATTGGTTATACAACATCCGTATAAACCAATTACAGTTTATAACAAAACAATACCAGTAATTGTTCTCCCATCTGTTTATCCCAATCAAGGATATACTCAATCTTTATCTTTAAATACCAATCGTCATCATCCGACGTTGGTTTATGACATTTGTTCTTTCTGAACTATCTTTATCTTCCTTCAAATTTCTTCAAGAGAAATAGAAATCGGTAGTATTCACTGTATACGGTCCTGACTCTAACTATCTCATTACCCATCTGGTAGGCTGATAGGTATTGTCACGCAGTGATAATAAGTCATATCAATTAGCGCTAACATCTAGCACTCTATAATTCTACCAAAATCCTCCAATATCTGGATAAAATATATTCTGACTGTCTGCCAATTTGTAACATAGTCTGAGAAGAAACTCATTATATCCTCTGTCACGAGTACAAAATCAACCAGAAAATCACATTCTGATATACTCTATCTCAACATTCTGTTGATTCTGATCATTCCTCTGACATCAATCTGTGTCATCTGGTTTTTGTTTGTACGTTATCTGTTACAAACTAATAGATATAGATTGATCAATCTGTCAATCATAATCATATTATCTTACCATCTGAAGTAAATGGCGGTAATTTCATTACAACAGCCATAGAAATGCACTCCCATTTCTATTTAGAAATATACAAATTCTATAATAATCTTTTGATATTTATCTTTCTGTCTTTTCTGTTAGCGATTCAAACATATCAGTATGATTTCTGCCAACATTTCCGTACCAATTCTATTCTAACTGATTTAATCTGTTTATATCCAAACTGTCTGTTATCCGAATAACAACTGAATCCACTAACGTGCATGTCTGACACTATCTGTGATATATGATTCGAACTATTTGGCACAAACAATCAGTTAATAATATAAATCAAAGAAGAAATACCTACCTGGTATTCGGCTCTGACTCTCAATGTCAATTCTGTTATACAATTCTGAAACACTCTGACACATTCTGATCTCATTTCTGAACTGCTGTAATTCTTTAAATTAACTCTGATACAATTGAACTGTATATAATCTCAACGGTTCACAACAATCTGTATCATATACGGATTCAAAACAACAGTAATATCCAATCAGATACGAAATAGCAGTAACCTATACAGATCTAGTGAGTTCAAGGAACTCATAAACGGTAATCTCTGGCAATAAGATTGCTTCTGATTAATCAAACATGTCTTCATGTCATTCTGATCAACTGTTATATCTCATCTGAAAATAAAATATGCTCCCCCAAAACAATATAAAATATCTCAAATACTGATTTAGAACAATAACAATACCCAGCAGATATAAAGCAACAGTCGAATAAAATAATCTGCCCAATCAGAAAAAATACATTTCTGAAATTTCTGAAATTTCTGAACTTTCTGGTCTTTTTGACATCAGTCTCGTTCTCAGTTACTGATCTCTGTCTCAACTGTATCAAAATCTATCTGTATACTAACTTCAGATATCGCATATTCTGAATACAATCTGTTTCAAGCGGAATTTTTATCTGAATAATTTCTGTATACAATACTCACAATTCTCAGAATATTCAACAAAATCTTTAAATATTCAGTATAATTTCCAACTACTCGAGTCAATCAACCAGACACTGCAAATATATCCATATATCATAGATATAACGAGTATAAATCTTCAGAATATCTCTAAACATACTGAGACATGCCAAAGAGAAACATTACTCCAATGTAACTCCTGTTCAGTATTCTGCTGTTAATCTTTCAAATCGTTCAATTCGTTCTGTATCATTCTTGATATTCAATATCATTCTGTACTGAATCTACCATACAATCAATATCTGATCTTAATTCAATTCTGCAATCTATCTTTCTGATATAAAGCAATCTGAAATCTTATCTGGCAATATCAGCCAACTCGTACAATACTGGCAGATCTGCCAATATTAGGCTCGATTTCAGTATATCTACTGAATACATAAGGATACCATATGTTCCTTTCTGTATCAATCGAGTCATAAACAACACAGATATCAAAGGAATTCGAAATCTAGAATCCTTACTGTGAATCTCTACTCATCAGCCATATCTGGTCTGACTCTTACCATTTATGGAAAAATTCTACAATATGTCTGTACTTGTTCAGCATATGCTTATCAATAATGCGTTCAAATCAGGAACACAAGTACATCATAAGCTATTTCTATTTCATTCTCATCTTACTGTAGTATACAATATATACAGAAATCTCTGATATCAACACTTCCTCAACAAGCAAGGACATCAATACTACAGTACATACAAACCCAACAGATACAGCATATCTCCATGCAACTCAGTCAAAGATATTCTTAACAAATGCATTAGTATATATCAATACATATGCAATAGAATCATAAAGACTAGTACCTGTTGTGAATTCTGAATCTGTGGTTTCAAGTGAACTCTGTTCCCTACGATCTTCGGGAACGCTTCTGGGGACAAACTTTAGCAAAGTGTCCCGGCTGTCCACAAATATTGCATCTACCAGTTACTCCCTGGCATTGTTCGGTGGAATGTCTTCCTCCGCAACTTCTGCAATACACTCCAGTATAACTTGGACCAGAAACACTAGAGCTAGATGAATCGTTTCCTAGCTTCTTGAATGGCTTCTTTCGAGCTTTCAGCACATCTTGCTTCCCACTCGTACTGCCGTGATCATATCGAAGAGGGGATTGCTGTGTCTGAAGTGGCTTCACTCACAACCTTGTCAATTGTCTAATCAGACTCGCCTCAGCTCTCTTCGCTCTACTCAGGATGTCAGCAAAATGGTAAGGTCGCTGCAAATTCATAAATGCAACTACCTCTGAGTTCAACCCTCTGATGAACTGATTTACTATAGCTTCATCATTTCCAGCTAAATGAGGAGCAAAATGCAGTAGAGTAGAGAATTTAGCAATATATTGGTCAGTATTCAGCGGCCCTTGGCTCAAATTCTCAAACTCTAATTTCTTGTCCTCTCGGTACGAAGCTGAGAAAAATCTTCAATAGAATTCAGTTCTGAATATTTCCCACGACATCACTGTACCTCTCTGTGCCCACATTCTTCTACTGGTAATCCACCAACTCCTGGCGGCTTCTCGTAACTGATAAGGCACCATTTGAACCCTCTGTTCATCTGTACAGTCAAGTAAATCGAACAAGATTTCTATATCATCAAACCAGTTCTGACAATCTTCAGATGTCTCGGTACCATTCAGAACCGGCGGCTGTAATAACTCAAATTCCTTCATCTTTTCTTCTAACTGAGTTTCTGATACATCTCTCTGTTCAGACGAAGTACTGCCCTTTTCTGAAATTCTTCGAGGCGGTATATTTGAATATCAAACAGATTAGTACACCATCTATATAATCTGTCTCAGCCCTCCTCTAATCATATACCTCTGATTCAGACTCGGTTCTGATCCAGGCTTAGTAATTACATGCTGCAAACAACTCAGATAACAAGCAACATGTAATAGGGAAAGCAATAAATCATGCTAGCACACACATTGTAGTCAACATTGAAATAAATCTCATGCTAGCAATCACATGCGAGGACAAAAAAATTCAATCTACCCCGCTCATTCTCTGCTATATTAGTCTGAAGAATCTATCAACTCTGATTATCTCAATCTAAAGGATCTATCGCTCTGATAATCTAAGTCTAAAGGAACTATCAGCTCTGATACCACCCGTTGTGGGGACCCGGACGCTAATCATCTTCTTAATCGTTATTGGGATTTAAATTATCAGTTCTGATAAACAGGGTCTAAAAATTTTCTTTTTAAATTATAACTGCGGAAGGTAATGGAATCTAAATACTATACATGTCTGTATATAAAAATACAAATTCAGTATTAAAATACAATAATGTACAACATTCTAATCTAAGGTTCACTACTAAAGTTCTAGTAGTAAAATCCAATCTACTGCAAGTCCGGAATCACCATGCTAACTCGTATTCTCTCATCGTCATCTCGACCCTGATCCAGCCCCACCTGTTGTCATGCACACATACAAAACACGACAACAGCCGGATAACTCCGGTGAGAATAAATCCCAGTATAAAACATGGTAAGCATGTATATAAACAAACTAATTCATAAACCATGCGATCATGTATAAACACAATATATTTCATAATCTATGAAATTAAGCATGCAACTCAAATCAGATAAACATGCATATAAACAATCTAAATCATAAAAACATGCTAGCACAACTGGAAGCAATAACAATGGGTCCCATGATCTAGGAGCCACATCCAAATAAGCATGAAGTTCTAATCAAATCATGTCTAGACTTGACTCGATCTATAACTCTAGGGATCCCGGGGTGAATAAGACGTAACTGGCTGTCACCTACCCAACCACTCGGGGCGACTGTACGTCTTATTCCTAGACTTCGGTCCGAGCTGTATCGACGGCTGGCAATAGGAGTAATGGCTACTCCTAAGTTGAGATACACCGAACGTCTAGAAGTCTGACAATGGCTGTCAAGACTTTCCTATCTTAAATGCAATGAATAACAATCTGTAAACAAAGCATAATCATATTCATAACTGAATATCACAATTATCTTACCTGTTTGAATACAATTCTATAATCAAAGCATAATCAGGTAACAATATAAACAATAATCTAGTATGTGATTTTATTGGGAAACTCAAATTAATCTAATTTGAGTTATGCTTCCCGAATATCACATGAATTATACCTTTGTCTTCCTGGTCTGACGAAGACGAAGTCTCGAATCTGTCCATATCAAATCTGAAATGACAATATCAAATACACTGAATCAATGTATAACTCCATTCACAAGCTGTTCTGATCAATACTCAACTCAGTATATAATCATATATAATCTAATTCATATCAATGATATCACGATATAATCGAAATCATAACTGAATCTGATCAATCTGAATCAGCTGACGTTTCGACGAAAATAGCAATACAGTCTTATAACTCTGTCAATCTCAATATCACAGATATCATATCAGAACTCATAATCAATACCATATTATCATTCTTCTAATTCCAGCATATCAATATCTATCAATTTCAACTCAAGAAACACTGAAATCCATAATACAGACATACGGTATAATTTCTTCGATCTGATTTCACATATCTACTGACTAGTCTATTCAGAATACATGAGCAAAATTATTTCTCTATTCTTGAATCAAGAACAATACAATTCTAGTGTTCCATCTCAATCAATATCTTCTGAAAATCAGAACAATTGTATAAACAGTCTATTCTTCAATCTGACTTCGATTATACACTATCTACTGCAGCAGAAACACCATATCTGAATCATATTCAACTCTGACAACATCATATTTTCAAAACATCTCAAAACGTAACAAAACTTACGTCCTTGTGTAGCTCTTGACGAGGAGATCTCAAAACTGTGCTCGGATTAAAAATCGGATGGCCGGATCTTGCACAACCAATTTTCTAAAGCAAAATGAAGCTTGAGGAATTTTCTTGGAAAGTCTCGTTTCTTTCTTCATGTAGATGCCAAGGGAGATAAGAATATATATCTCAAGCAAGCATGATATGCCAAGTGTCCCACTCAACTTTCCATATTTGCACTTTAGTCCCTCAACTTTTCACTATTTGCAAATCAGCCCCCCAATAATTACGAAATTGCCATCAAATTTAAATCAAGTATTTTTCTACTTAATTACAAAATTGCCATCAAATTTAAATCAAGTATTTTTCCACTTAATTACAAAAATTCCATCAAATTTATTTTCTTTTCGGGATCTCATAAAATTGATAACATCTCGGGCCTTACAGTCAGACACCCTAACATCCCGGCGCAAGATCGGCCGTAAACTCACCAGGAAGTGCATCAATTTGGCTCTGGCATCATTCTCTATCAGGGGCACAAAGTGACAGCCCCTCTCGAACTTACGGATGAACTCCGTAACCGTCACATCACCCTGTCGCAGGCTCATGAACTCGGGGGTCAGCCTGGTGCGAACCTCCTCAGCAAAATACTTGGAGTAGAAAACCTTCGTAAAGCGTGTCCATGATAGTGTAGCCAGGGTCAGGGCTACTGCTGCTCCTTCCCACCATAAGCGGGCATCTGCAGTGAACAGATAGGTGGCGCATCTGACTCTGTCGTCATCTCCCAGCTCCATAAACTCGAAGATGACCTCGAGAGATTTGATCCATCCCTCGGAAATCATGGGGTCAGACGTCCCAGAAAACTCCTTCGGACGCATCTTCATAAAGCTCTCATAAACAGCCTCAGGCCCTGTCGGCCTGGCTGCGGCTGCGCCTAAGGCTGCGGCATTGTTCCCCGCAAACTGTGCGAAGAACTGCGTCATCCCAGCTAGCATCTGGGCATTCATGTCCGGTGGGGGTGGAGGTGGAGGAGGAGGAGGAGGAGGAGGAGGTGCCTGCCTCTCTTGTCTCTGATCAAACTCATTCTCATGACGGCGCCCAACAACGCCTCTAGGGCGTCCTACTTGGCGTCTAGGGGGCATACTGTTCCAACATAACCCATACGTAACTAACATGCATAATTCCATAATTTATTTGAAAGGAACACTGAAATACTGAAAATCTGGTCAAAATTATTTCATGGAAGCATGCTGTCAAAATAATTCATGCTTTAAATAAAATGCTGAAAAGTAACACTTACAGACCGAAGGCGTGACTTCGTGAGCTTCTCGCAGTCAGTAGTAGTGTACCCTATACAGAACCACCGCTCTGATACCAACTGTAAAGGCTCGAAAATACTTGCTTTGAAAATTTGCGGAAAATTAAAAATTTTCTTTTTAAAAGAACTTAAATGGTCTCATTCATAAGATCAACTGATAAATCCAGTTCAAAGTTTAAAATATCGCACCGGAAGAAAATAAAGTTTGCCAACAATTAAAATCTAAAATATCCGGCGACTGATAAAATGTTTGCGGAATAAAATAACAACTGCTGTACTGAGGTCCTCGGGTGCCACTACTGCCGACCCAAGCTGGCTCACTGGTCCCCGCCCTCGGCCCTAGCCTCATCAGTACCTACAACAATCAAGTCTAGTGAGCCTAAAGACTCAGCATGCATATGTCGCAGGTAACGAGTAAAATCTGAAGTAAAATATGCATGGGATAAAATATCATGTCATGAGGCATGCTGAAAATAATCTGTACTGAGCAATTATATTACGTAAATAACTGAACTGAAAATCGCAGTAAAAATATTTGCTCCTTGGAGCCCTGCACTGAAATAACGGGTAAAATTTTCTGTTGAGATTATGTTTTACGCCTGTTGCCACTGCACTAAGCTGAACTGATCGGTAACTGGATACCGGGGAGTCTGAAACTGAACTGAGCTGGCCGGTCACTGGCGACCGGGTGGTACCAAACTGAACTGAGCGGTCACTGGCGACCGTATAAAATAATACTCCCACATAGTGAATGAACCACAAGCCATATCGCATAAATCTCAAAAATAATCATTTTCTATTTAATGCACGTAAAATAATTAACTGGCATAATGAAAATTCCTGTATATGTTACCAACTGGATTGGATCTTCCCCAGGCTCGCTGCAACCTAAATATGCCATGAAAATATGCAATGAATTTTCTTGGGCAAACTTATGCAATTAAATTTTGAAAACGCGACAAAAAACGTCTAACGACCTCGTACTTTAATCATGACTTGAACCAACCCGAACCAACACTGAAAACGTGACGTCATGAATAAAATACACTTAAAATTATGAATTTATGCTCCTAAAATTATGAGGGTCGAAACCTAGGTGAAATGAAGGCCAAAACAAGAAACGCTCTTTCGAGAGTCAATTTGGCACATCGCACCGTAAATTCTCGAACGACCTCAAAAATGATCCGAATCACAAACAGTCAAAAACGTGACCTTCCTAACTCGACGAGGCACTGTCTAGTTCAAGGCCATAGGCTAAAAGCCAACCGAGGACTCGAACGAACCTCTGAACCGACACAGCAACTTGCTGTAATTTTCCAGCAGCTGCAACCTTGCTTGCATCGCGTCGTTTGTGAGACTTTTGGCCATTGGGGCTTGAACCACAGACCAGATCCTCTCCACAACGTCCCAAGGAATGATTCGAACCATGGCTAAGGGCACAAGACCAGCCACAATTCGAACCACACCATGAAACAAGCCAATCGTCCCAGCCGAGAGCAATTTTAGCGCGTGGGAAGTGTGTTGCTTGTTTGCTGTCTCTCGTCTTCCAGTGGCCATTTGATTGACCATGGCACGATCTAGACATCTAGGGGCAAGGTGTAAACCGTGGCTAAGGGCACAAGACCAGCCAAGATCCACACCAAACCAACCAACTCGAAGTATGTGTGCTGTCAAAACCGAAGGGCCGAGAGGGGAGGGGTTGTTCTTGTTTTGCTGTCAAATATGAATCCAATGGTTATGAGGTTAACCCTGGTCCATGCTAGCCATACTAAGGTGTTGCATGAGTCATGGCTAAGGGCTAGAAGCCAACCACAACCCACTTGACACCATGAAAACCGAAACTCAACACCACCATGCGAAAGTAAGAGAAACAGAAACATTGGGACACTTGTGTTGTTTTGTTTTAAAACCGAGAGGACCGTGAACCAAGCCATGAAAGGTCATCTTGGTCACGTCCTATACGTGCTAGGGAAGTGTTCAGACCATGGTTACAGGCCTTGGGCCAACCACCATCCAAACCTTCACCTTAGACATCCAACCAACAAAACCGAGGAACATAATTTACAGCATGTCGAGTTGCTGTCAAAAACGTTTTGCTGGGGCGAAGGGGGTCGAACCAATGGACTAATCCCCCCCCCCCCTAACACACCCTATAACATGACCAACAACATCCTTGGGAGCCTGGAATCGATCCATAAATTGAAACCACCAAAACAAGAGGAAACCGTGAAGAGCACAAGGAATAAAATCTGTGCAGAAATTTCAGTAGTCTTGCTGTCAAAAAATTTCGGTTTGCATGCTGTAAGTTCATGAATTTGATGTAAAAATTTTACTAATATGGCTTGATTGAGGTTTGAAAGAGATCTAGACATGCCTTGGATTTTTCGTTTGAAAGAAACGAACGAAACGACGACGCGACGCGGAGGAGACGGAGCGCTTTGCTTATCTTTTCTTTTACTCGATTTCTCTCCTATTTTTCTATGGCTCCTCACGGTTTCTTGGCTGGTTTTACCTCTGAATAATCTCAGAATTTCGAGATTGGGGGGAGAGGGAAATGTCTAGGGAAGAGTATGGGAAGTTTGCAAGATAAAAGGAGAGAATAATTCTTGCTATCTATTTAGTTTGTGAGAATAAGGAATGATAATGATATGATTTGATTTGAGGGATCATTTGTGGGGTGTATGGCCGATTTCTAGCTTAGTAGAGTGAGGGAGGATAATTGCTTAATTGTTAATTAGTGGTGGTTTAAAAATGGAGGTGAATTATCTCCAAGAAAAGATTAAGGAAAGAAATAAAATGAATGAGTTGACAAAAAATCATTTATATCTAGACAAGGGTGGCCGAAAATTCTAAGAAAATGGAGCGAAAATTATTTTTCTAAAATCTTGTATTTTAAATCTCTAGTGTTTAATTTACCCAATAAATATATTATGGAATTAAGGATCTGATTATCTAACTTATTTACTATTCTATCTCAACTTAATTAGATAATCCCATAAACTTTATTTTACACTAAAATCACTTATTATTTAGCTTAAATAAATTCTGGTAATATTTCCTCATTATTAAAATTTATCTCTATGCTCCAACTCCGGTCCGGCCTCATTGAATTTACTGAAAAGCTGAAAATTAAACTACTGCATGAAATAAATAAATTTAAAGAATTTAAATACCCATGCAAATAAAATAAATTATTTTAATTTAAATGCTAAGAATTATGCATGGCTTATACGTAGTCTAAGTTACGGGCTCTACATCCAGGCACTCATGTCTGCTTCTACGCATAATTTAGAGTGTGTTAGGATGATATTGGTCCATTGGTTTACATCCATAACCTCACAAATACAGAAATGACAGCAACTTTTTCAAAAGATACAGATTTGAGCCACGGTTTTTGTTCTTGGTTAGTTAAGCAGTGTGTTCGAATCCTGGCTGTCCTACGGGCTGTAGCCATGGTTAGAACCCTCCCTTAACATGTTTAGGGTGTGACCAAATCAGTCTTTACCAGCTTGATTCAAGGATCCATCAGATTTTACATCAACAATGCAAGAGTCACTCGGTTTCATCTTTTCGGTTCTTTGTGAGTGTAGTTTCGGTTTTGGTGTGTTGTTTGGATTATGTTGGCTTATAGCCCATAGCCATGGTTCATACAACAGTCCATCATGTCTAGATCGAGCCATGGTCGAGTAAATGACCCTTGGAACGAGACAAGACAGTAATAGATTTCAATACAAGACACTCCACCACAAGGGGTGCTCTCGGCGGTATGCTGTTAGTGTTCTAGGCGGTTGCTTGGGTTGTGGTTGGCTTATAGCCCTTAACCATGGTCTAAGCCATGCCTTAGGATGTTAGTAACAGTCCTTGGGCGGTGGTTCAAGCCAATGGTCATTAAAATTCATAGTTTACACCACAAACACACAAGTTGCTACTGTTGTATTTTGACAGCAACTTTCATCTTTGGTTTTGGTGCTTGTTTGAGTTCTTGGTTGGCTTTTATCCCATGGACTTTGACTGTACAGTACCTCAATGAGTTATGAAAGTCATGTTTTTTGGCCGTTTGTGATTTGGTCGAGTTATGTTATGGGCCACTTGCTTAGAAACATTATCTCTACCAGAAAATTATGATATGACATGACAGAGCTCTATTGAGCAAAGCTTTTACGTATGATTTTCAGATATGCACGTAGTTATAATTATTCATGATACGATTTTCACCGTGCGTTTTACGATACCATATTTTTACGTTGCATGCGATTTTATGATATATTTACTTGTTATTCATGATATATACATGTTGAGTCTTTAGACTCACTAGACTTGATTGTTGTAGGTACTGATGAGGTCAAGACGGAGGGCATAGACCAGTGAGCAATCTTGTGGCAGCAGTAGTAAACCCGAGGACCTTATGTTTTAGTTTATGCACCTTTTATTATTCAAGCTCAGTTTTAATACGTTGGATTATTTTTAAATTGTTGTTTACGTTGGATTATTTTGAAATTGTTGCTTGAAACAATATTGACTTCCGCTGTTATTTTGAAGTTAAAATTATTTACATGTTTATTTTATAAATGAGGCAAGATAATTATTTATTTAGAACATTTTTAATAATTCCGCTAAAATATGAATATGAAATACGGGTCTTTACGACATGCAATGGGCGAGGCGTGGGTTGGGTGACGGGCATTGATGCGTGGTCTGACGAGAGCGAGGTGCTTGTTGGAATAAAGCGATCCTACGAAGAAGCAGGGGGAGAATGCACAACTCACGCCTTGTAAACCGAGGACAACACAATTATTCTAACTTCGAACCTACGATTCAGTTCGACTTGGAAGGGGGAGACTGGTGATACCCCAGGAATGGGCCCATCAAAATCCGGTCCAAACTCTCGGCCCATCCTAACCTAGGTAGAGGGCTTATGACAGGTCCATATATTCTTATATAAATATCAGGTTTGAACATATGACTCGGACATTCAATATATTATTTTTCAGCAGCACCCTTAGCTGCTCCCCCTTCTATCCTCAGTCTCTGACTTGAGCGTCGGAGGGGCTACGCCGGGACACCCTCCTGACCCACTTCTAACAGTTTTATTCGTGATTCCAGACTCAGACTAATTTCAAAACCTACGTCTGGACTACTAGCACTTGCTGGAATTGAACCCTAAATTTCCCGTGAGTATCATGTATATTTGTATATTTTTTGAGATTTTAAAAGAGTATTCAATTTTTACAAGCAAGTCAATAGTATTTTAGAGCATACAACTTGATTTTGAGCTCAATTTATTACCAAAACTATATAAAACCAAATAATTATTCGAAAACATTAAACCAAAATAAAATGATTTGATTTTTGGATTAGGCAGTTGAAAAGCCCAAAACCAGAAAACGAATCCGGAGTTTGATAAAATCAAGCCGAATCAATCGTTGCTAACACTTCATTACAATTTAGTGACATCAGATTCATTTTTTAAAAATAATTAAAATAAATTTACTCCATTCTGCATTTTTCAGTTTGATTCGCAAGCATTTTTATAAAATTCATAAAATATGTAAATTTATCACTCATAAATATTTTTTATGGGATGCATTTCAAAGTTTGTTTTTGTTTTCATAGTTTAATATATTAATTTAATGATAGTACCAGATCATAATTTTGTCTTTCGACATTTGAAATAAATAATATCGCTGAATCACCTTTACATTGCATGCGACAATTTGCCAATTTAGACATTTGAAAAAAAAAAATTATGGAGCATTTTGTTTGCAATACATTAATTTATATTAGCAATATTATAATAAAAGAGTAAGTCTCTTATGAGACGGTCTCACGGATCTTTATCTGTGAGACAGATTAACTCTACCAATATTCACTATTAAAAGTAATACTCTTAGCATAAAAAGTAATATTTTTTCATTATTGATCCAAATAAGAGATCCGTCTCACAAAATACGACCCGTGAAACCGTCTCACACATGTTTTTGTCATAATAAAATATAAGATATTAGTATGGATTAGAGTGTAAGTATAGTAATATCTGGTCTTGTTAAAGTAAAATATAATCTTTTAAAGCATGTCCAAGTTCTAGCAAAATAACGTGAAGATGGTAAATGGTTAATTAAAATATTTGGAATTAAATTATGTATTTGGAATTTAACATATTTAAAAGAGAAATTTGATTATGCTACTTTTTAGGAGGCTACTTTGGGCAATTAGATACAATATATATATATATATATATATATATATATATATATATATATATATATATATATAAAAGTGCTGTTAGAAGTTCCTTCTAAGACTGATTATCAAGTCTGAAAATAAATATGTTTTTGGATCTCGGTTTTCAACACGCCCAAACGTGCGGAAGTTTAAAAAATTTTATTTTATTTTGAAAATCAAAATATGTTTAGCTTTGGCTCTCGTATGATTTTAACAAACAGTCATAGGGCGTTAGAGTTTTTACATGTGGTGAACGATTCACACGCCTCCAACTATTCCGGGATTAGCGGAGATAGCTCTTGGTGAATTCTCTACGAACTTTCTTCAGATCTGCTTTCTTTGATCATCCTATCAAGTCCACGACTAGATCGTTTGTTCCTCTTCCAAATAGCACTAAAATATTTGGAAGAACTTTTACATTGAGATCCAATATTTGTGAGAGTAATCAAAATTCTTTTCTTTGAAAAAGCCAAAACAATTTGGAGGATTTTTAAGAAACTCTCGTGAATCACATATTGGAAGACCTGGAGGCTACCCTTTTTTATTTATATATTAAAAACAAGAGCTTTTAAACTAAATTCCATAATTATGGATTTAGGTTCCTTAATTAAATCCAATGGACTTTTTTAATTAAATGGACTAGTCAAACTAGTTTAATTAATTATATTAAAGTCCATTAAGAACTTTAATCATTTAATATTTTGGACTTGTACAGCTACAAGCCCATTAAACATATATCTCATCATATTTAATTTAATATTTAATAAACTCAACTTTTGAGTTTAATAAATTAAATTCATTATAAATTAAACTCCTTGAATTTTATCACCTCCAAAATTTAATATTTAATAAACTCAACTTTTGCGTTTAATAAATTAAATTATCAAATTTTATAAATTCAACTTCTTGAATTTATTCTCTCCAAATTTCATAAATTCAACTCCTTGAATTTACTATCTCATAAATTCAACTCCTTGAATTTATTTTCTCAAAATTTAATTATCATAAATTCAACTCCTTGAATTTACTATATTATAATATAAATTCAACTCCTTGAATTTATTCTCTCAACGGGAACAAACGATCCAGTGCTTGTGTGACCCTCAATGGTTCAGGGATACAGCTAGCCGTGGGTTCACAACTCTTTGTGATTCAGGACATAATCCTTTATTCGGGCTTACCTTAGTTAGCCCCATTCTTTTCATCAACACCTTGATCAAGAATGTCAGAACTCATTTATGATTGCACCCATCGGATCATGGTAAGAGCGTCTAGTAGCATCGCCCCATGATCCCCTAGGTATCACTGATAGTGCCTGCAAGAACCAGTCGAGTATGATTAACGTACAGTACGGTCCCTTCATCTCATATATCCCGATCAAATCTGCAACCATTGGTTCATCGAGGGTTGCATAATAATTCGATAACTATGTGATGACTATATTAGTGGCATCGCGTGTACTATTTGGAGAACTCCTTCTCCAACGTACATCCCGTACTCTGGCCAGAGATTCCATGCACTATTATTTCATCAAATCACATAGGATATCCACACCCGTAGGTGAGCGGTGAATCCCCGACTACAATGCACTCGCTCCTATATGTGTCGCAACTGTACCCAACCTCGCCACCTGATGACTCTCCTGGAGTCGGTAAACGAGTCAAAGCAGAGCCCTAGCATATAGAGCATCAGTGTTGTCCCGGGTCGTAAGGACTAATGGTGTACAATCATAACCACGGACTTATCCTCTCGATGAATGATAACCACTTGGAAAGTCCGAGAGAGGGTTGTTCGGTATAATCATCATATGACTACCCATATGCATGTTTGGACATCTCTATGCCCTTACCAAAAAACGCAGTACACAACATCGCAGATGCTAGTCTCGAGCTCAAGCGACCTTTATCCATGTTTTAGGCGGCTGAATCGACTAAAAACGAATTTAGAATATGCAGTGTTTACAAATGGGTTTCAACATCAAATTACGATTCATTTGTATTAAAGCATAATCAAGGATTTTATCTATGCTGATTGCATGTGTATACAGATAAAGTATAACGAAACCATAAAAAGTTAAATTATATTAAAATAAAGATTGTTTATTTCACTTGAGTCAATAATTCCCTAGCCAACCATGGCTTGCAGGGCATCTACTCTAACAATCTCCCACTTGCCCTAGAGCCAACTACCCTTAACTTTAATCTCATTGCTTCGCGATGCTTCTGAAACAATGGTCCTGGCAAGGGCTATGAAGTGGATCAGCAACATTATCTGCAGAGGGGACTCTTTCGACTGATATGTCTCCTCTTCCTACAATCTCCCGTATGATGTGGAATTTCCTCAGTACATGTTTGGATCGCTGATGAGACCTTGGTTCCTTTGCTTGCGCAATGGCACCAGTGTTGACACAGTACGACAGGACTGGATCAACTCTATTAGGAATAACGCCCAACTCTTGGACAAAATTTCTCATCCAAACTACCTCTTTGGCTGCATCAGATGCAACAATGTATTCAGCTTCAGTAGTGGAATCCGCAACGGTGTCTTGCTTGGAACCTTTCCAAGAGACAGCCGCACCATATAGCATGAATGCAAAATCAGAGGTCGATTTTGAATCATCTACGTCACATTGGAAGTTAGAATCCGTGTAGCCTTCCAATTTCAATTCTCCACCCCCATAGACCATAAACAAGTTCTTAGTCCTTCTCAAGTACTTAAGAATATCTTTCACGGCCTTCCAATGCATTGGATCAAGGTTCGCCTGATATCTGCTTGTAACACTCAAAGCGTAAGTAATATCAGGACGTGTCGATATCATACCATACATGATACTACCAATAGCTGACGCATATGGAATATGTGTCATCATCTCTATCTCTTCATCAGTTTTGGGACACATAACTTTAGATAGAGTAATACCATGACACACTGGTAAGTATCTTCTCTTGGACTCTTCCATAGAGAATCGTTTTATAATGGTATCAATATAGGTGGCTTGGGTGAGTCCGAGCATCCTCTTTGATCTATCTCTATAGATTTGTATTCTCAATACGTAGGATGTTTCACCCATGTCTTTCATGGAGAATTTACTGGCTAACCATACTTTATTTGATTTCAGTAATCCTACATCATTCCCAATGAGCAGGATATCATCAACGTAAAGTACTAGGAATGTCACTGCACTCCCACTAACTTTCTTGTACACACATGGTTCCTCAGGATTCTTAGCAAAACCAAACTCTTTGATAGTGCTATCAAATCTGAGGTTCCAACTCCTTGACTCCTGCTTGAGACCATATATTGATATCTGAAGTTTGCACACCTTATGCTCACTTCCTACTGATGTGTATCCCTCAGGTTGAGACATATAAATTTTTTCTTTGATGTCTTCATTGAGGAATGCAGTCTTTACATCCATTTGTCATATCTCATAGTCATACCATGATGCTATGGTTAGTAGTAATCTAATGTACTTAAACATAGCAACTGATGAAAAAGTTTCCTCATACACTACCTTCCCATTCGCCCCAAGCTTTCTTTTGTAGATCTATTTGCACCCTATATGAACGATTCCCTCAAGTTGATCCACCAATGTCCAGACCTGGTTTGAATATATAGAGTCCATTTTTGACGGCATGGCTTCAAGCCATTTGGTTGAATCAGTATTAGATATTTCTTCCTTAAAGTTCATTGGATCATATCCAACACAAAACTCATCATGGTCTTGTTCATGAAGAAGCATATATCTAGCAGGTGGTCTAATAACCCTATTAGACCTCCTAGGAGCTTGTAGTTCAACTACTGGTTGTTGGGGATTAGGTTCAACTACTATAGTTGAGGGAGTATCTTGAATTTCTTCAAATTCTATCATCTTTCATTTTCTATCTAATAGAAATTCTCTTTCCAAAAAGGTGGCATTTCTTGAAACAAACACTTTTGCTTCATTTGGATGATAGAAATAATATCCAACAAAATTCTTTAGATATCCTACAAAGTAGCACAAAGTGGATCTACTATCCAATTTGTCTCCCACTGTCTGCTTCACGTAAGCAGGACATCCCCATATTCTCTCGTAAGAATATTTGGGAATTTTTCTCATCCATATCTCATATGGTGTTTTATCCACTGCTTTAGTATAGACATTATTCAACAACACTGCCGCAGTTTCAAGCGCAAAGCCCCAAAACAATGTAGGCAATTCAGTGAATCTCATCATTGATCGAACCATGTCCAACAAGGTTCGCTTACAATGTTCAGAAACACCGTTCAATTGTGGTGTTGCTGGTGGAGTCCACTGTGACAGAATCTCTCTCTCTTTTAGATAACCCAAAAATTCAGCACTTAAGTTTTCTCCACTTCGATTAGATTGAACTGCCTTAATACTTCTTTCTAGTTGGTTTTCTACTTCAGATCTGAATTCTTTGAACATTTCAAATGTTTCAGATTTGTGTTTCATCATATAAACATACCAATACCTCGAATGGTCATCAGTAAAGGTAATGAAGTAGGATTGCCCATATTTTGTGCTAACACTTAGCGGGCCACAAACGTCTGTGTGGATCAAATCCAGTAGACCATGTGCACGTTCCACGATTCCATTGAATGGAGTCTTGGTCAATTTTCCTTTTAGACAGGACTTACAAGTAGGTAGAGAATTTATGTCTGACACGTCAAACATGCTTTCTCCCACTATCTTGTGCATCCTTCTTTGGGAAATATGACCTAGTCTAGCATGTCATATTTGTGTGGGATTTGGATCATCTAACTTTCTTTTGTTTGTTGTTGAAATCATGTTTACTTGGACATTCACTTATCATTTCCAGAACATTTCTGGCACATATAATTTCTTATGTCCGGTCTTATTGCAGTGAAATAATTATGTTCTAACTTATCGGGATTTGTAGGCCTTTTAAGTGTCCTTCAGATTTTGCCTCTTATTGGGTTTGTTTTTCTTGTGAGAGGCAGAACATTTCTTTCCCTTACCTTGTGACCCATTTTCGTCTGACGAGAGGCCCATAAGAAAAAACAATAATTTCCTGTTTTATGGTGATCTCATAAGTCATAAGCATATTGACTAGCTCTTCAAAGCTATCAAATATATTATTAAACTTGAAGTTCACCATAACCCCGTCAAATGAGGAAGAATAAGACAACAAATTGAGTTATCAATTAACTCGTTAGGAATCACATATTCCAGGCCCACCACATTTTCAATTAAGCCCAATCATATGTACACCACGCTCATGGGCCAGAGCCCCATCTTGCATGCATGTAGTCATGAGCTTTTAAAATGGTGTGCATCACTGTACGAGTTTCATGTACCATGCAACTCTTGCATGTTTATTCGAATGTCAGCAACATTCAACATTTCATCAAACTGTCCCTACAGTTCATTTGACATAGAAGCGAACATGTTACACTTTAGCATGTATACTATGGTCCTACCATCTTGCATGCTTTGTCAGTTCAGCGGGACTGACAATAGTGTGTATGCCATTTTCTCTGAATTCAGAACAATTTTCCCAACCAGTCTTGAAAATTAGATTTGATTAGCTTGTTAATAATAAAAATTTATTACGTGACGAAATCGAAAATATACTGATACGAAAACAGAATAATAGTTGCTGATTATTTTAAAATAATTTTAAGATATAAAATATGGATTTTATTTTATAAATCTTACTCCCATTATTTTGACATTTCCACCACCCTCTGATGAAAAAGGGAAATCGTATTTCCTTAGTGGGCACGTAGAGTCCAATTAGCCAATTATAATCCCGAATAATATCAACCAATTATAATTTCTAAAATGTAGAATCCAATTGCATCCCTATGCAACCTCCGCGTGTTTTGCCTCACATTTAATAAGGACCCAATAATATGACGTCGTTTATTTTCACGTGTCAAACCAACCCATCAATGTTGAATTGTATCAGACGGTCGCCATGAGTTCCCCCAATAATATGAGCTGAAGTCATGGGAGTTCCACTCAATTCACATCATATATCCGGTGGAAGTCACAGCTTTCCGGCGTCCAGGCCTCCCCAATAATATGAGCGAGACACTGTCCGCGGGTAGCAATCAACATGCAACCACGGTTGATGGAAGGCAAGGAAAAATTAAACTCTTTTAATTTTTACTTTTCCGGTTTGATATAAATTTTGAATCATATTCAAAATGAGGGATTTTAATTTTAAAATTGTCTCATCATTTTAATTTAAAAATCACGTGCCATGAGTTTGTATGTTTGTCGGATTCATGCAACTATATTATATAATAATATACATACATGCATACTACTATATATCACATATATCATAATATGACATTCAACAATAAATAAAGATGATCAATCGCCAACACTATTAGATCCATGTGAGCCATACATGGATCCAGGTCCAAAACCTAGGTGAATGCAGGGATGCAAATGCAACTATTACAAGAGCTTCCAATATTTTACATGTCTTCATCTCGTTCATCGGCCCCACCATCTTCCAGTCTTGATCTCCAACTATTTCTAATAATTACATTTAAATAGTCATGGCACATAAGGGATACATCTCATAGGGTGGGAACGGGCCATAAACCAGGTCCACTTTAATAATATCAAATATTAAAAATTAATAAAACAGTAAAATATCCTAATATACACCTAACACATTGGTCAAGCCTATCGATCATCCTTCATGCATTTAATATCAAATATTAACATCAATTTAATTAAACAATTTAACTAATTGATAAATCATATATATAATAATTTTATCACTAACCACCACAATTATTAAAGAATTTAATAAATTAAAAAAACTCTTTTATTTAATTTCCAATTAAATCAATAATAATTGATTTCTTATAAAACTCATTTTTACCATAAATAATTAAAATCATATTCTAATTATTTATTTTACAAGAAAATTATTAATTTTCCAAAATAAAAATTGAATAAATTTTCAAAACAATCAATTTTGCCCAAAAGTTTTAAAATTCAGAAAATTGCACCCTAGGCCCAAAAAATTCAGGCCCAATAGTCCAGCACTGTTCCCGAGACAATCCCAGACAGTCTCCCTCGCTGCCCGAACGTTTCGGGCAGTGGCAGCGGCCTTGTGCGCGCAGAACGCGCACAGGCGCTCACTGGTGCGCCGACGCCGCGCGCGCAGTCCGCGCAGGCGTCGGACGCCTGCGCTTGCGCGGTGCGCATTCAATGTCATGCCCCGGGACGGGGGTTGGTTGACACCGGCGTTGCTCTCAATTTTACATTCGAAAACAACCAGCCTCAGAGTACAGAATTCAGAAACCAGTCTTTTATTCATAATACGAAATAAATCAATTGTCTGTTACAACTCGAATAATGATGTTTTACAGCGAAAATGTAAAACTAGACATAACAGTGTCTTAACAGATACAGCGGAATTAACATGAAAATAAACAGAGAACAATAATCTTCTTCACCAGCCCCAGAACTGGATCTGCTCTTCTTCTTCTAATTTTTCTTCCTCGTTCTTATCTTAGATGGGTTTGGTGGGTGAGTGATATGATTGTCACTCAGTAAGCAGGGACGGGAATAACTCCCAGTTTTCGAAATCGTTTTCAACAGAAACAGTAATACAATAATATACAGAAAACTCGTATTTTCATAACGAAATCAAAATTTAGAATTTACAAGTTTCAGAACAGAAATCACAATTGGTAAGCACTGAGCACGTTAGTGAATTTCATGGCTAAACTGATATGAGTCTCCTATATGTTCTCTCCTCTAAGGGGTGAGGCCAGAATCAGAATCAGACTTCAGAAATGTTCAGAATGTATATTCCTACCATTAGTTCACTAGGGAGTTTCAGTGCTTCAAAATCATATATCAGAAATCAAACATACAGAAACTGAACTTTAAAACAGAATTATCAAACGGATTTCAAGATATTTATACATAAGCCCACTTACCGTAATTTGCTTAAAGATTTTCGGTTGAAGACTGGAAATCTGTTTGCCTTGCTACTGGATTTTACAACTTCGAAAATGCACTCTCTTAGCTCTAATTTCAAGTGATAACTCAAGATTTTGGTAAACCAATTCAGAGGTATGAGGGTGGTATTTATATGTGAAATTCTGATTTGTAGCCTCCCAATTAAGGGCCATAATTTGACATTAACAATCTTTATTTCGTGTTAAATGATTCAGTTACAAGTTATGGTCTGAATTAGTAACTGTCTGCTGGAATTTCGTGCTGCTGTTGCTGCTGGATTTTATCTGTTGTCTGCTGCTGGATTCCAATCTGCTGGAAAAATACCAGCTTCTGAAATATTAGCTACTGCTGGAATTTTTAGCTTCTGCTGAAATTTGCTAGCTGCTGCTACTGCTAGAATTTCAGGTTCTCAAATCCCTCCCTCCTTATGAGAAGTTTCGTCCTCAAAACTTGGCTATGCATGATCTTCAAAGAGATAAGGGTATTATTCTCGCATCTTTTCTTCCAACTCCCAAGTAGCTTCTCTTTCGGTGTGATTGGACCATTGTACTTTGACATATGGAATAGTTCGTCGCCTCAGTACTTGGTCTTTGTTATCCACAATTCGAATCGGAATTTCTTCATATTTCAGCTCTTAATTTAGATTGCCCTCAACCAACAGTGGTCCATCTTCAAGAATATGACTAGGATCAGAAATATATCTCCTCAGCTGCGAAACGTGGAATACATTGTGAATTTTTGACGTGTCGGGTGGAAGTGCTAATCTATAAGCAAGTGTTCCCATTTTCTCAAGAATTTCAAATGGTCCGACGTATCTGAGATTCAGTTTCCCAGCCTTATCGAATCGGATTACACCCTTCATGGGTGACACTTTCACATATGCCTTCTCTCCAACTTTGAATTCCACGGGTCTTCTTTTCAAGTCAGCCCAACTTTTATGTCGATCTTTTGCAGCTTTTAATCTTTCTTTGATCAAAGCAACTTTATCCACTGTTTCTTGGATCAGTTCGGGTCCCACGATGGCTTTTTCCCCGACTTCATCCCAATATAGTGGTGATCGACATTTTCGTCCATACAAAGCTTCGTATGGTGCCATTCCAATGCTGCTGTGGTAACTATTATTGTATGCGAACTCGATTAAAGGCAGATGTTCGCTCCAATTACCACTGAATTCCAAGGCACATGCTCTCAACATATCTTCTAGAGTTTGTATTGTCCTCTCAGTTTTGCCATCAGTCTGCGGATGGTAAGCCGTACTAAGCGTAACTTTAGTCCCCATAGCTTGTTGAAGGCTCTTCCAAAAACGGGACGTAAATCTAGGATCTCTGTCGGATAATATGCTGGCTGGAACTCCATTCAATCGTACGATCTCCTTCATGTACAATATGGCTAGCTTGTCCAAATTATAGTTCATGCGGACAGGTAAGAAATGCGCAGATTTTGTGAGTCTATCTACGATTACCTATATTCCGTCATGACCTTGTCTCGTCTTTGGTAAACCCACAACGAAATCCATAGAAATATGCTCCCATTTCCATTCTGGAATTTCCAGAGGTTGCAGAAGTCCTCCGGGTCTTTAGTGCTCTGCCTTGACTTGCTGTCATACGTGACACTTGGAAACAAATATTGCCACGTCTTTCTTCATTCCACTCCACCAAAATTTTTCTTCACATCTCTGTACATCTTGGTACTGCAAGGATGAACTGAAAATTTCGACTTATGTGCAGTTCTTGTCGAAGGTTATCGATGTCTGGTACACACAATCGTCCTTTTATCCACAAGATTCTTTTGTTATCGATCTCAAAATCTGGTGATCTCCCTTCTTTAACTTGCTCTTTTAGTTTCACCAAAGCGGAATCTCTATCTTGACTTATCTTGATTGTCTCTCGAAGACATGGTTGTGCTGAAAGTGATGTCAGGATCACCTTACTCATATTCTTTCGACTTAAAGCATCTGCTACCTTGTTGGCTTTGCCTGGATGGTAGCTTATCGTCAAGTCGTAATCCTTTATGAGTTCAATCCACCGTCTTTGTCTCATATTTAGTTCCTTTTGAGTGAACAAATATTTGAGACTTTGATGATCGGTGAAAATTTCACACTTGGCTCCATAAAGATAATGTCTCCAAATCTTTAGTGCGAATACCACTGCAGCTAGTTCGAGGTCATGCGTTGGGTAATTTTGTTCATACGGCTTCAACTGTCTTGATGCGTATGCAATCACCCTTCCCTCTTGCATAAGTACACATCCTAAACCTCCTTTAGATGCATCACTGTAGATGGTGAAGTCTTTGCCTTCAGTTGGCAATACCAACACTGGCGTGGATGTAAGCTTCTTCTTCAAAGTCTCGAAGCTTTTCTCACAATCTTCACTCCATTGAAATTTAGATTTCTTCTGTGTGATTTTGGTGAGAGGTATTGCTATTGAAGAGAATCCTTCAACAAATTTTTCGATAATAGCCTGCTAATCCCAAGAAGCTTCGAATTTCTGTCGCATTCTTCGGTCTAGGCCAATCTGAGATTGCCTCTACTTTCTTAGGGTCTACAGATACTCCTGCTGCAGATATTATGTGTCCCAAGAATGTGACGCTCTCTAGCCAGAATTCGCATTTCTTGAATTTGGCGTAAAGTTCCTTTTCTCTCAGCGTCTGGAGGGTAAGACGAAGATGTTCTTTGTGGTCTTCTTCACTTGACGAATATACTAGAATATCGTCGATGAATACCACAACAAACTTGTCTAGAAATGGCTTGAACACTCTGTTCATGAGATCCATGAATACCGCCGGAGCGTTTGTTAACCCGAACAGCATCATTGTGAACTCATAGTGTCCATACGTGGTTCTGAAGGCTGTCTTCGGAATATCGTCCGTCTTGACCTTGAGTTGGTGGTAGCCTGACCTTAAGTCGAGCTTGGAAAAGACTGTAGCTCCCTTGAGTTGGTCAAACAAGTCATCTATTCTTGGAAGCGGATACTTGTTTTTTATTGTGATCTTATTCAGCTCTCTGTAATCAATACACATTCTCATGCTTCCGTCATTTTTCTTTACAAATAGGACATGAGCTCCCCACGGAGAGGTGCTTGGTCGGATTTGCTTCTTATCCAGCAACTCTTGAAGTTGCTCTTTGAGTTCTTTCAACTCTGCCGGAGCCATTCAGTAGTACTTTTGAGATTGGTGCAGCAAGAGTTGTGAACCACGGCTAGCAGTATCCCTGAACCATTGAGGTTCACACAAGCACTGGATCGTTTGTTCCTGTTGAGAGAATAAATTCAATGAGTTGAATTTATATTATAATATAGTAAATTCAAGGAGTTGAATTTATGATAATTAAATTTTTAGAAAATAAATTTAAGGAGTTGAATTTAGGAGATAATATATTCAAGAAGTTGAATTTATGAAATTTGGAGAGAATAAATTCAAAGGGTTGAATTTATAAAATTTGAGAATTTAATTTATTAAACTCAAAACTTGAGTTTATTAAATATTAAATTTTGGAGGTTATAAAATTCAAGGAGTTGAATTTATAATTTTAATAATAAATTCAAATGTTGAATTTATAATTAATTTAATTTATTAAACTCAAAAGTTGAGTATATTAAATATTAAATTAAATATGATGGGAGATATGTTTAATGAGCTTGTAGGAGTACAAGTCCAACATATTAAATGATTAAAGTTCTTAATAGACTTTAATATAATTAATTAAACTAGTTTGACTAGTCCATTAATTAACAAAGCACATTGGATTTAATTAAGGAATCTAAATACATAATTATGGAATTTAGGTTAAAAGCTCTTGTTTTTAATATATAAATAAAAAAAAGGGTAGCCTCCAAGTCTTCCAATATGTGATTCACGAGAGTTTCTTAAAAATCCTCCAAATTGTTTTGGCTTTTTCAAAGAAAAGAATTTTGATTCCTCTCACAAATATTTGATCTCAACGTAAAAGTTCTTCCAAATATTCTAGTGCTATTTGGAAGAGGAACAAGCGATCTAGTCGTGGACTTGATAGGAGGATCAAAGAAAGCAGATCTGAAAAAAGTTCGTATGGAATTCACCAAGAGCTATCTCCACTAACCCCGGAATAGTTGGAGCCGTGTGAATCGTTCACCACAGGTATAAACTCTAACGCTCTATGAGTGTTTGTTAAAATCATACGAGCGCCCAAAGCAAAACATATTTTGATTTTCAAAATAAAATAAAATTTTTTAAACTTCCGTGCGTTTGAGGTTGTAGAAAACCGAGATCCAACAGTGATATCAGAACATCTACTCTTAACAGTTTTGACAGAAAAATCCAGTGAATTATGGCAAAAATGAGTATCATATGAGAAATTACAGCAAAAATGACGCAAAGGAATGTAATCTATAGCTACAGTGACTGAAATTTATTGCTGGCTGCTATGTGTCGATAAACAAGATTGCATATATATGTCACAACTAGCTGTAGAGTTGGGTCAACCACCTCTTGTAGGTATACCTACGCTACATCGGATGCTTTCGAAGGGAATAGGTTGGAATCCGATTACTCTCAGCGTAACATAGTCGTTGTTCATCTGTCACCGCCCACAGGTGGTGATGAAGATGACAAGAGATGGGATCCTCAGACCCATGTTTTGGATCTGGAATCAGTCGGCAATACCATTTGGAAGAGTCTTCTCCATTTTCTCCCTTGATATGTTGCGGATTTAATTACTAAATTACCATTTAAATTGAAGTCCATTCGTATTTTCAAAATAATCTAAGACTTAAATTTGGAAAGAAAAAAAAAAAAACTGCTTGCTTAACCAGAGATACATGGTATACAAGAAAACAAAATATGTTTGATTGATATATATATATATATATAATGTATGGAGACATATTCTTTAAACATTTACAAAAAAGCCTAGGCATCATCTATAATCATCTAGGCCTCGAGTATATAAAATTACAAATTAGAAATTGTCCATCTCTTATGCATCAGAATCATGGTGACAAACTACTAAAGTTCAGCTGATCAAGCTGTTGGAGGGGTGGCGATGAAGTGAACACCACCGGCCTCCGTCAGCACCGCCGCCAGTTGGGTTTCTGCTGCCGCCGGCGCCGCCTCGGAGTTGAAATTGTAATCCAGTGTCTCGTCTTCATAAATATCTGCCCATTTCTTTACAAGCATTTTGATGTCTTCTCTCTGCATGTTAGCTTCTTCGCCGGTGTACCTCCATGGCTTTGACCCTGCGGCACAGTAGTGGACCACCTTCACCTCCTCCAGATTCACGTTTTCTGGGTGGCGCCATAGCATGGCCAGCACTAAGTTGTACACGTTGGGAATCGGCCGGTAAACGTCCTTAAAGAACATATTCAAGAAATCCTATACATCAACAACAAAAAGGAAAACTTCACTTAGATTCCAGAAACTAAAACCTACAAACTCAAGAACATGCTCAAATGTCAACTTTATAACAGTAAAATCTTAAAAAGCATCGCGGAATCAAATTGTGGAGGGGCAAATGTCTTCAGGCCGATTAATAGATTCTCAATTTGTTTCTACTTCAAAAAGATTACCTGCTCTGCAAAAGGTGTTGGAGGTGTAATCTTGAGTATGTCCAAGAGATCATGATAAGTGGAAAGACTGGGCTCGTAGACAAACATGCCGGCGTTGAAGTAGAGAGAGGGCTTGGGGCCCAACTGTTTAGGCCACCGTACTTTGTCAGGGCACTGCTGGCAGTAACCAATCTTGAATTGTGCGGTGTGACTCCATGTCTTCTCACAGAAACAGTCCATTACTGCGTAAAAGTAGCCGTCCTCCATGTCAAACAAGTGGTCTATGTTATCATAAACCTGGATATCACCATCCAGGTATATCATCTTGCTGTACTCCACAAACTGCACAAATTTTCCGAATGATTTTTATTATTGAAAATTAAAATGAGATAATCCCAAGTAAAGAACAGAACACAAATGGGCTTTCGATTTACCTCCCAAATCCGAAGCTTGGAGTAGTTGATCACGTAATAAGCCATAGCAAACTGGGTCTGGTTCTCCGGCGGATAAACAGGTTCGATCTCCCTGACTATGCACCCTTGCTCCAGCAGAATACGGCGGTGCTCAGCCGGAACATCAGGCAGAACCGCCACCACTAGAGGGTAAGCAGAATCCACCTTCCTCAACCCTTTGGCCAGCCCCACGACACCTTTCACATAATCACCATCGCCAGCCAAGAATGTCACATAAGCCCGACTCTGCATGCTGCCGGCTTTGGACAACCCGGAGGAGGCATGTCTCACGGCGGCGTTAGAAATCTCCGGAGCCATGGTTATCGAATTTCCGATTAATGTTTCTCGAAAATCAAATTGAGAGAACAAATTTCGCTTGCTTTACAGTGTAGTTTGTGTTGTGGTTCTGGGATGCAGGGGCTCGGCCTGTATATATAGACAAAATGAAGCTGGCCAGCAAAAACGATGTCGTTAAAGTAATTTTTTCTTAGTACGACGTTGTCTTGGTTATCTTGCCGGGGGAAAAGGAAATTAATTGAATCTGGACCATACACGTGGGGAAGAATGGATCTGACGGTCACGTGAATGTGCGAGGAATGTGGGGGGGAGATTTGGGCGGTGGGAGAGATAACGATAGTCATTTTTAATAATTAATTATTTAATACTAAATCAAATTTGAAAATGCTCGAAGGTTCACAGTTACTTAACACTTGGCAAATTCTAGATTAATGCAGATTCTAAATTAAATATATGTCTGCTTGATTTTGGTCAGTGGCAGTTGGTCAATCAAATCTAAGGAAAAGTACAGGTTTATTTTTATTTTTTTAAACATGGATTAACACTTTGTTTACGATAAATAATAACTCAAATTATAATTTGAAATTGTAGAGAAATTCATAATATTTTACCTACGAAATTATAATTTCCAATCTATATGTAAACAAACACATAGAATTAGAAATTTAATTGTTAGGATCGGTTTGAGACTCTCAACAAAAAATATCATGATTAAATTAGTAAACATTCACGGTCTGAAAGTCGAGAGAGTGCGACAATAATTTGCTCTACTTTTTGTTCTTCATAAACTCTTCTTTTTATATAAACTTTTATCATTCATTATAGTTTGATCACAAGAGATTCATATCTTCGTCTTAAAAAACAGTATTTTTATTTTTTTTTCTTGAATGTAGAGGAATTGATTTTTTTGTCGTTTTTGTCAACGGTTATTTGATTCGTTCATTCTTATTTGATTTATCAGTTCTTTGTTTTTAGTAAGATATAATATCTTATCATTCATTTTTTTTCAATAAGTAATTGATTCGTTATGTACTTTATATTTTTATTCTTTATTTTCCGTTACGCCAAATTTATACTTTATTTGATTTAAAATTAACAATATCAAACTCAGTAACTGATATTAAAGAAATGTACTTAATAAAAATTTACAGAATATAATTTGATTTTGATTTTTTAAACTGGAACTAATAATTACAAAGATTTTAATATTTATAAATATTTTACTCTAAAAAAATACACTTAATAAAATTTACAGAATATAATTTTTATAAAAAAAAATCAAGTTGATTTAAGGTATTTGGGATTGTTTGAATGAAACAATTATCTTATGCACCCATACTGGATCCACCATGTGTACTCCGAAAACGTGTGAATTGAAGGGGAAAAAATTAATATTGTTTGGCTTCGCTTTCGTGTCACATTTTTAGTCTAATCAGATTGTCGGATCAATTTTACTCGTTTTTTTACAAAATTATATAATTAAATTATCGTTGTCGTCGTTAAATTTTTGTAATAATATCGTTTAACAGATAAACAATACAAGAATTTTTTTTAACTATACATTTATTTAAAATAAAAAAAGAATATATTGGTGATATTAAAAAATTATATTATAATAAAATAATTTTATCGACCTAATTATAACTCAACGATTATCAACCACATAGACGAAATATTTTTACTACAAAACCATTCCATTTCAATTATATATATTGTCGGATTTGAACGTCGAATAAGATTATGTTGGATCGATTTTCCCACAGCAGTAGCAACATGGTCATACACTCATAAATTTCTAGATACGTGGATAAATTTAGTTATGTATCACATCACCGCGGATTTCCGTCGAAACCGTTGGATTCTCAGGTATCTTTTGTGACACCGCAACCGTTACCGACCAACTGTCTCTCAAAATTTCCCGAATCGCCCGTAGAAAGACACGTGGAACCTTGGACCCACAAAGGGGCTGCAACGTGTCCTTCATTTCTACTTGGTCATAAATTTTGACTAACATAAATAATAAAATAGTAAATAGATAACACGACCGACCAAACTAAGCGTGTGAGGATATATCAATTTTGGTCCAAAATTTCTAAACTAAAATAAATTATTGTAGTTAGTAGGTTGGTTTTTTGCACACGTTTATTTTTGAGATATGTTCATCTGATTTATATTTTATTTGAAGTGATAATTTGTTGGGTACAATATTTGTCAGTGCTTGGTAGAGCTATCGAACCTTGGTGTTTGGGCTGTTGTGCGGTTTAAAAGATTTGAGTTGCACCATTACCACCAGCTATAGCTTTCGGTAAAGCGGCAAGCGTTCGATCCTACATAAATAATATTTTTATTATAAAAAAGAGACAATTTTTCATTCGCCGGTCGGGTAGAAGATTTATATCACAAAATTGATCGGTTAGATGTTCTCATGTGAATTTTTATGTATTGTTGGATCGGATCACTCATCAACCAAATGCATATGGGATCCATGATTTTCATATAGGTAAATTTGAGAAAAATATCTCTGCTCATGTTTCAATTAGGATTTAGTTCATATATATTATTTTTTGTGAATCGCTATCTCACAAACCCTAAATTTTAGTTTCAACTTTCGGTTGACCATATTTTACTAAACATGTTGTGTAATAATCAAGGAATACAATTAAGTATTTAATTTATCCTAAAATGTATTTAATTTGATTTAATAAATAACTTATTTTAGCATTTGATATTCAATTTTGATGAGAAAACACTCAGTCTTCAAGTGACCATCGTAAATGAAATATGTGCTAGTGTTGTCATTGAAAATGTAGTAGAATGACATGTTAATGTTATTTATTTTTGAATTAAATGTGTTATAAATGTTAGATCTTGGTATTCTACACACCCAAACGCAGCGGAAGTTTTAAAATTTTTATTTATTTTGACAATCAAAATATGATTTGCTTTGGGCGCTCGTATAATTTTAACAAAAACATTCATAGGATTTTTAGAAATTATACCTTTGTGAATTAAATTACTTGGCTCCAACTAATCCGGTATGAACGGATTAGCTCTTGATGAATCCCTACGAACTTTCTTCGATTCTTCTAATTAGGTCCACGACTAGAAGATTTGTTCCTCTTTCAAATAGCACTAGAATATTTGGAAGAAGTTTCAACGATGGAGTTCAACATTTGAGAGAGGAATCAATTTTTTTTTCTTGAAAAAGCCAAAATAATTTGGAGGATTTTGGATTTATCTTTCACGTGAATCACAAAAAAAAAATGGAAGACATGGAGGCTAGGTTATTTTTCTTTTATTTCCTTAAAAAAGAAACTTAACCTAAATTTCATAATTAACATTAATAGGCTTGATTAATTAATTGGGCTAGTCCAACTAGTTTAATTAATTAATCAAAGTCCATTACTAACTTTAATTATTTAATATGTTGGACTTGTACTCCTACAAGCCCATTAAACATAATCTCATTATATTTAATTTAATAATTAATAAAATCAACTTTTGAGTTTGATAAATTAAATTAATTATAAATTCAACATTTGAATTTATTATATAAATTGTAAATTCAACTCCTTGAATTTTATCACCTCCAAAATTAATATTTAATAAACTCAACTTTTGCGTTTAATAAATTAAATTATCAAATTTTATAAATTCAACTACTTGAATTTATTCTCTCCAAATTTCATAAATTCAACTCCTTGAATTTACTATCTTATAAATTCAACTCCTTGAATTTATTTTCTCAAAATTTAATTATCATAAATTCAACTCATTGAATTTACTATATCATAATATAAATTCAACTCCTTGAATTTATTCTCTCAACGGGAACAAACGATCCAGTGCTTGTGTGACCCTTAATGGTTCAGGGATACAGCTAGCCGTGGGTTCACAACTCTTTGTGATTCAGGACATAATCCTTTATTCGGGCTTACCTAGTTAGCCCCATTCTTATCATCAACACCTTGATGAAGAATGTCAGAACTCATTTCTGATTGCACCCATCGGATCATGGTAAGAGCGTCTAGTAGCATCGCCCCATGATCCCCTAGGTATCACTGATAGTGCCTGCAAAAACCAGTCGATTATGATTAACGTACAGTACGGTCCCTTCATCTCATATATCCCAATCGAATCTGCGACTATTGGTTCATCGAGGGTTGCATATTAATTCGATAACTATGTGATAACTATAATAGTGGCATCGCGTGTACTATTTGAGAACTCCTTCTGTAACGTACATCTCATACTCTGGCCAGAGATTCCATGCACTATTATTTCATCAGATCACACAGGATAGCCACACCCGTAGGTGAGCGGTGAATCCCCGACTACAATGCACTGGCTCCTATATGTGTCGCAACTGTACCCAACCTCGCCACCTGATGACTCTCCTGGAGCCGGTAAACGAGTCAAAGCACAACCCTAGCATATAGAGCCTCGGTGTTGTCCCGGGTCGTAAGGACTAATGGTGTACAATCATAACCACAGACTTATCCTCTCGATTAATGATAACCACTTGGAAAGTCCGAGGGAGGGTTGTTCGGTATAATCATCATATGACTACCCATCTGTATATTTGGACATCTCTATGTCCTTACCAAGAAACACAGTACACAACATCACAGATGCTAGTCTCGAGCTCAAGCGACCTTTATCCATGTTTTGGGCGGCTGAATCGACTAGGAACGAATTTAGAATATGCAGTGTTTACAAATGAGTTTCAACATCGAATTACGATTCATTTGTATTAAACCATAATCAAGGACTTCATCTATGCTGATTGCATGGGTATACAGATAAAGTATAACGAAACCATTAAAAGTAAAATTATATTAAAATAAAGATTGTTTATTTCACATGAGTCAATAAAATCCCTAGCCAACCGTTGGCTTGCAGGACATCTACTCTAACAATACATTCATCATGAAGTAATATTAATACTGTGACAAATTAAGAACTGGCTGTCTTACCGCGGGTGCGCTGCTGTCACTGTCTCAACACCGCGGGCGCGGTCTCCTTCCTGGCGCAGGTGTTGTACAATAAAAAAAATCGATTTACAACATCGCTTCTCCATGTCGTGTCTTTGCTTTCACTCCTTTATGCTTAAATTGGAGTATCAAACGACAATCTCGGGCATTATGCTATCTCGGTCTTCTCTGTTCCGTCTATAATTACATCTCAATTATCGACAAGTCATAGCAGATGATCATAATCGAACTCTCGGGCCTTATATTTCTCCCCCCCTAAGAAATGATTTCGTCATCGAAATCTCAGGCAATCATATCATATCATAATCACATCAAATGAAAGAATAGGCAGAAAGAATAGAAGCTGAACGAAATACGCACATCAGAGAAATAGTGCTGGGAATTCTTGTCTCATAACTGACTCTGTCTTGAATCTTCACAAGCGGAATAGTCTTTGTTCTGAGCTGCTTTTCGTTCTTTTCTGACGTCACAATTCCATGGAAATGTAATCCCATTTCCCTTCAGGAATGGACAGACTCTGTGACAACCCTCCGGGTTCGTGAATTTTTCTTCCAAGTCGGTCCGTTATATGGGTAATGATTCTATTGAAATGCGCAGTTTTAATTTAATGGCGGGTAGTGAAATTAGTTTACTCTCATTTTTCTGTTAAAAGTGCAGTGAAGGTGGGGATACCGGAGTTCTTGAATGGAGTGGGGAAAGGAGTTGAAAAGCACGTGGAGAAGCTGGAGTCTGAAATTGGGGACTTGAACAAACTTCTCGTCACTCGCACTATTAAGCTCAAGAGACTCGGCATTCCCTGCCAAGATGTAAGAACTATATGTGAAGTTAAAAAGGTTATGCTTTATGGATTTTCATGTTTGCTTGGATGTATTTTTACGTGAGTACCGATATTGGTTTGGGATTCGAGGGCGTGGGAGGTCTCGTGTGTTTCTTTAATTTACTTTGTGATTGATTGATTTTGCAAATTGCATGAGTGATTAACCTTGCTTGTGCTTCGTGATTATTTTCTCTATGTATCTTATTTACGGTCTACTTCTATGGTTGTGTGCACGGGCGTGCTTATAATTTGGATCATAGCTTATTACGGCATTAGGTGCACTAACGCGCACATGTTTCCTGGATCCTTAAGGTGCAAAGCGAGGCACCTGTTCCATCAAAGTAAGGCACACTCAGCACATTGTATATATTGTGCTTGATGCTTTTTTAAAACGACTGGACAACGCTAATCGATTTGATTTTCTTAAGTGATAAATGCAGATTGTGTCAAGTAACATAAAACCATGAATTAAATGTGAATAGACTAGTGATGTACTAAATCTTTTTTGTGGGTTTTTTTAAGATTAAGATGGTCAAAAGACTCATTATAGACTAGGATATCTCCAACGCACTGGTGTTGATTTAAATTCATATCGTGATACGCTGGTTTAATAAACTTAGCACCTTCACTATAACCAGAAACACATTGTCATATAGGCAAAGGAACTCCAACATACATGTCACATTTTAAACATTAATGTTATCTGTTTTCTTTATAACATACTAACGACCAAAGCACACGCAACACGTGTGTAACGTAATGTTGGATATTTGATAGGTTTCTTAATCAATTTATAAAATGAATGTTGGATACGTGTAATTTGATATGAATATTATAGTATAATATAAATCATACAACGAATTTTTAGCCCTTGCATCAATTTATACAATGACTTTTGGATATTATACATGAAAGTTTAGGCAGTGTATCTGTGGAGACGCGAACGCTAATCATCTTCTTAATCATCATAGGATCAATATACTAATCAAGTAATTTGGGTCATAAAATTTTTCTTTAAAATGCGGAACGTAATGGAATAAATCAATGGCATAAATCGAATATATATACCATTAGATAAGTACATGTCTTGTACAACATACATTCAAACTAAACTAAGGTTCAACTACTACATATTCAGTGCTGAAACCTATCTACATCAAAGTCCGGAATCACCACTCTAATCTCGATCTCTCATCCTCTTCTTGACCCTGATCATGTCCCACATGTTGTCTTGCACACATACAAACACGACAACAGCCGGATAACTCCGGTGAGAATAAATCCCAGTATAACCATGTATAAAGCAGTCATATGAAAACATAGATAATAGCATGAAACAGATATCATGACATGTATCAGAATCTAAAAACATGAATGGATATACAACTGGAATAACCACATGAATCGTAATCTACGAAACATGAATCAATACAAATATGTAAATCAAACTCATGACTCGATCTCTCAGACTCGACTCATCTCTCATCTAGGGATCCCGATCTGAATAAGAACGTAACAAATCTCCCACCTACTCTCTCGTTCGCGGTGGTGGACCGGTACGTTCTTATTCCTGGACTTTGGTCTGCTCTATATCTATATCGAATCATCAGCAATAAGGACTGTTCTGTCTCTTAAGCACATCGATATACCAAACGTCCAGTGTCTTGGCACATCCGCCAAAGACTTGGCCCATCAGCCAATCCTATTCTGACAATGTGCAATGGGCCAGTGACTAATCTGTCACAAGCTAGCCCCTCTGTCCGTGACTCTCACTCAAGGCACATCAGCCTATGACTCAATATATGCTCTGCTATAAATCAATAGACTAAGCACCACAATCTCAAGAATCACAAACATCAATGCAATAAGTAAAGTATGTGGTTTAGGGAAACTAGAGTCCAATCTGACTCAAGTTCATCTCCCGGTTAACATTGCTTGTACCTTTCTTTTGTTGATCTGATGAAGTCGAGGTCTCGAATTCAAAGCCTGTAAGTACTCAATCTGGCAATGACAATAGCAAGAAGTATAATATCAACACACAACTCCATCAATACTGGATATAACCAGAACTCAATCTACTTCTGTTTCAGTGGTATAACTGCACACTCTCGATATACCCAGCAATACAAATATCAATCTCAATTCATAATCGATCAACATACATATTCCGATACCAACTCGGTATAATCGCAATCAAATCAAGTTCGATAAATCATAACAATTTCATACAGTATCTGTTCTTCAATCCGGATTCGATTATACGAGGTCTAATATCTCAAGACTAACATATATCAATTACATCTGATTCCTTCAATATCATATTGTCAAAGCATATCAAAACATAAGAAAACTTACGTCCAGTTGTAGCTTGTGGCGAGAGGAGTCTGAAACTGTGATCGGATCAAAAATCGGAGAAACGGATGCGGCACAATCAAAGTTCTATGATTCAAGGAAATTTGAGGATTTCAGGGAGCTTTCCCGGTTGTTTTCTATTGCTGAAATGAGAGGAAATGCGTTTATATATATCAAATTGCATGCCAAAGAAACGTGGCTCATTTCTTTACAAAACATGTCTCGTCGCGGGTGCGCTGACTCTTGGACCGCGTGTGCGCTGTGCTTACCGCGGGTGCGGTGGCTCTTATACCGTGGGTGCGGTAGGCTTATTGGACTACGCCCAAAAATTCTGAAGAACTGACCGTGGGTGCGCTGGCTGTCTTACCGCGGGTGCGCTGCTGTCACTGTCTCAACACCGCGGGTGCGGTCTCCTTCCTGGCGCAGGTGCTGTACAAAAAAAAAAATCGATTTACAACATCGCTTCTCCATGTCATGTCTTTGCTTTCACTCCCTTATGCTTAAATTGGAGTATCAAACGACAATCTCGGGCATTATGCTATCCCGGTCTTATTTGTTCCGTCTATAATTACATCTCAATTATCGACAAGTCATAGCAGATGATCATAATCGAACTCTCGGGCCTTAAATTTCTCCCCCCCTAAGAAATGATTTTGTCCTCGAAATCCCAGGCAATCATATCATATCATAATCACATCAAATGAAAGAATAGGCAGAAAGAATAGAAGCTGAACGAAATACGCACATCAGAGAAATAGTGCTGGGAATTCTTGTCTCATATCTGACTCTGTCTTGAATCTTTACAAGCGGAATAGTCTTTGTTCTGAGCTGCTTTTCGTTCTTTTCTGACGTCACAATTCCATGGAAATGTAATCCCATTTCCCTTCAGGAATGGACAGACTCTGTGACAACCCTCCGGGTTCGTGAATTTTTCTTCCAAGTCGGTCCGTTATATGGGTAATGATTCTATTGAAATGTGCAGTTTTAATTTAATGGCGGGTAGTGAAATTAGTTTACTCTCATTTTTCTGTTAAAAGTGCAGTGAAGGTGGGGATATCGGAGTTCTTGAATGGAGTGGGGAAAGGAGTTGAAAAGCACGTGGAGAAGCTGGAGTCTGAAATTGGGGACTTGAACAAACTTCTCGTCACTCGCACTATTAAGCTCAAGAGACTCGGCATTCCCTGCCAAGATGTAAGAACTATATGTGAAGTTAAAAAGGTTATGCTTTATGGATTTTCATGTTTGCTTGGATGTATTTTTACGTGAGTACCGATATTGGTTTGGGATTCGAGGGCGTGGGAGGTCTCGTGTGTTTCTTTAATATACTTTGTGATTGATTGATTTTGCAAATTGCATGAGTGATTAACCTTGCTTGTGCTTCGTGATTATTTTCTCTATGTATCTTATTTACGGTCTACTTCTATGGTTGTGTGCACGGGCGTGCTTATAATTTGGATCATAGTTTATTACGGCATTAGGTGCACTAACACGCACATGTTTCCTGGATCCTTAAGGTGCAAAGCGAGGCAACTGTTCCATCAAAGTAAGGCACACTCAGCACATTGTATATATTGTGCTTGATGCTTTTTTAAAACGACTGGACAACATTAATCGATTTGATTTTCTTAAGTGATAAATGTAGATTGTGTCAAGTAACATAAAACCATGAATTAAATGTGAATAGACTAGTGATGTACTAAATCTTTTTTGTGGGTTTTGTTAAGATTAAGATGGTCAAAAAGACTCATTATAGACTAGGATATCTCCAGCGCACTGGTGTTGATTTAAATTCATATCGTGATACGCTGGTTTAATAAACTTAGCACCTTCACTATAACCAGAAACACACTGTCATATAGGCAAAGGAACTCCAACATACATGTCACATTTTAAACATTAATGCTATATGTTTTCTTTATAACATACTAACGACCGAAGCACACGCAACACGTGTGTAACGTAATGTTGGATATTTGATAGGTTTCTTAATCAATTTATAAAATGAATGTTGGATATGTGTAATTTGATATGAATATTATAGTATAATATAAATTATACAACGAATTTTTAGCCCTTGCATCAATTTATACAATGACTTTTGGATATTATACATGAAAGTTTAGGCAGTGTATCTGTGGAGACGCGGACGCTAATCATCTTCTTAATCATCATTAGGATCAATATACTAATCAAGTAATTCGGGTCATAAAATTTTTCTTTAAAATGCGGAACGCAATGGAATAAATCAATGGCATAAATCGAATATATATACCATTAGATAAGTACATGTCTTGTACAACATACATTCAAACTAAACTAAGGTTCAACTACTACATATTCAGTGCTGAAACCTATCTACATCAAAGTCCGGAATCACCACTCTAATCTCGGTCTCTCATCCTCTTCTTGACCCTGATCTTGTCCCACCTGTTGTCATGCACACATACAAACACGACAAAAGCCAGATAACTCCGGTGAGAATAAATCCCAGTATAACCATGTATAAAGCAGTCATATGAAAACATAGATAATAGCATGAAACAGATATCATGACATGTTTCAGAATCTAAAAACATGAATGGATATACAACTGGAATAACCACATGAATCGTAATCTACGAAACATGAATCAATACAAATATGTAAATCAAACTCATGACTCGATCTCTCAGACTCGACTCATCTCTCATCTAGGGATCCCGATCTGAATAAGAACGTAACAAATCTCCCACCTACTCTCTCGTTCGCAGTGGTGAACCGGTACTTTCTTATTCCTGGACTTTGGTCAGCTCTATATCTATATCGAATCATCAGCAATAAGGACTGTTCTGTCTCTTAAGCACATCGATATACCAAACGTCCAGTGTCTTGGCACATCTGCCAAAGACTTGGCCAATCAGCCAATCCTATTCTGACAATGTGCAATGGGCCAGTGACTAATCTGTCACAAGCTAGCCCCTCTGTCAGTGACTCTCACTCAAGGCACATCAGCCTATGACTCAATATATGCTCTGCTATAAATCAATAGACTAAGCACCACAATCTCAAGAATCACAAACATCAATGCAATAAGTAAAGTATGTGGTTTAGGGAAACTAGAGTCCAAGCTGACTCAAGTTCATATCCCGGTTAACATTGCCTTATACCTTTCCTTTGTCGATCTGACGAAGTCGAGGTCTCGAATTCAAAGCCTGTAAGTACTCAATCTCGCAATGACAATAGCAAGAAGTATAATATCAACAAACAACTCCATCAATACTGGATATAATCAGAACTCAATCTACTTCTGTTTCAGTGGTATAACTGCACACTCTCGATATACCCAGCAATACAAATATCAATCTCAATTCATAATCGATCAACATACATATTCCGATACCAACTCGGTATAATCGCAATCAAATCAAGTTCGATAAATCATAACAATTTCATACAGTATCTGTTCTTCAATCCGGATTCGATTATACGAGGTCTAATATCTCAAGACTAACATATATCAATTACATCTGATTCCTTCAATATCATATTGTCAAAGCATATCAAAACATAAGAAAACTTACGTCCAGTTGTAGCTTGTGGCGAGAGGAGTCTGAAACTGTGATCGGATCAAAAATCGGAGAAACGGATGCGGCACAATCAAAGTTCTATGATTCAAGGAAATTTGAGGATTTCAGGGAGCTTTCTCGGTTGTTTTTTGTTGCTGAAATGAGAGGATATGCGTTTATATATATCAAATTGCATGCCAAAGAAACGTGGCTCATTTCTTTACAAAACACGTCTCGCTGAGGGTGTGCTGACTCTTGGACCGCGGGTGCGCTGTGCTTACCGCGGGTGTGGTGGCTCTTATACCGTGGGTGCGGTAGGCTTACTGGACTACGCCCAAAAATTCTGAAGAACTGACCGTGGGTGCGCTGGCTGTCTTACCACGGGTGCGCTGCTGTCACTGTCTCAACACCGCGGGTGCGGTCTCCTTCCTGGCGCAGGTGCTGTACAATAAAAAAAAATCGATTTACAACATCGTTTCTCCATGTCGTGTCTTTGCTTTCACTCCCTTATGCTTAAATTGGAGTATCAAACGACAATCTCGGGCATTATGCTATCCCGGTCTTCTCTGTTCCGTCTATAAGTACATCTCAATTATCGACAAGTCATAGCAGATGATCATAATCGAACTCTCGGGCCTTACATTTCTCCCCCCCTAAGAACTGATTTCGTCCTCGAAATCTCAGGCAATCATATCATATCATAATCACATCAAATGAAAGAATAGGCAGAAAGAATAGAAGTTGAACGAAATACGCACATCAGAGAAATAGTGCTGGGAATTCTTGTCTCATATCTGACTCTGTCTTGAATCTTCACAAGCGGAATAGTCTTTGTTCTGAGCTGCTTTTCGTTCTTTTCTGACGTCACAATTCCATGGAAATGTAATCCAATTTCCCTTCAGGAATGGACAGACTCTGTGACAACCCTGCTGGTTTCTTTCTTTCTGTTTTTATCTGTTGGCAATTCAAAAAAATTCGCGAACCGGGATGTGCAATTCAATGGGTTTGAAAGTAACTGCGAATTCAACAACAGGATTTGCCTCCGCGCCATGTCGCGGCCAATGCAAAATTAATTCACTGGTGAGAGAATCAGACATTGAGGTTTAATTCAGCTAATGGGTCTTCACATCAGTGCTGCTTCAACTAAACCCTACCAATGCAACAACCTATCGGGAGAGCTTGCTAATCATTTGAATATATATATATATATATATATATATATATATATATATATATATATATATATATATATATATATATATATATATATATATATATATATATATACTAGCAACTGAGGCACACGCGTTGCGTGTGTCATGAATATATGAGAATAATATAATAAACCTTCATGATATAATATGATATAAATTATATATTGAATTTTTTGAACTTGCATCAATTTATACAATGATTTTTGAATATTATACATAAATGTATAGACAGTGGATTTATATAGAAACTTATAAAATTTAATGGTGGTTGAAATTGAATACCTAATAAATAGATAATAACTTAAATATTTACCATCACCTTGAATCATGTTTTCATCACCCCATTTTCAGTTGCTATTCAAAAATTTCTGCAACATACTTTGTAATCAACCAAAATCTAACTAAAATGTGATTTTCTCGATCTTCACGAATCTTTTATTTGAGTGAAAAATCTGAAGAGATATATACAAATATGGTAAAAAAAACCTGAGATTTAAAATTAAACGGTTAAAATAAAATATTAAATTATCTATGATTTAATATTTAAATTGATTAAGAAAAAATCGGAAGAGATGAGAATAAATATGGAAAATAAATTCAAAAGTACACACATGGTTAAAAGTTTATAACAATGGTGATGAAAACAAACAATTCTCAATAAATGGAAGTTTTCATATAAACTTTTTTCTGACCATACACCAGAATACACCTTTCTTTATTCAAAGAATTGAAATGTAGGAAAGAAAATCAATCCAAAAGAGGCAAAGAGATGAAGCTCTATCTAGTTGAAAGAAATTAGAATACATCTAACAAACAGAGTAAGCCGATGTTCGGAGCGGGAGAGGTTTTTTCCAACTAACACAATGAACATATGTAGTACAACTTTGTTAAATTAAAACAATAAAGGTGGGTTTTTCCCATCTCTCTTTTCCGAGGAGAAATGGTTTGTTTTCTTCATAGTCTTTAAAAAATGTATATATAGAAATTAGAAAATCCAAAGCAAATTATATCAACGATGTACAAAAAACAAAGATTTTGAGACAGAGAATTTTGAGTCCTTACCTTGTATGAAAGATTTGGAATCTAGAGCCCAGCGTGCAAAAAGTGGGTGGTAAGATTTTGAATTAAGAACCTAAAGTGCAAGGGAAGCGAAAATCTGAGAACAAAAAGAAATTGAAAAACCTTTTTTGAGAACCGATAAATTGGGAGAAAACTACTTACTTGAGACGTGGAATGAGAAACAGGATGTAGGTTAATTGAGTTGTGGAATGAGAACTGGTGAATTAGGAGAAATCTGAAATATTAATTTTTCATAAAAGGGCAAAAAAGAGAGAAAAATTGGTGTCCTCAAATAGCAGTTTTTATAGATATTGGTAGCATCTGAAGACAAAAATCAGGACATTCACATTCAAATATAAAAATGACTATTCATGACTTTAAATTTTTATCATCAATGAAATCACTCATTATAATGAATTACACACAAATTCTATATAACTAATTCGAATTACTTGATCAACAACAGCAGCAACTAAAAGCTAAAAATCTTTTATCCTCCACTGAGGCATATATGCAAGATCAACAACGGCAACTAAAAGTGAAAAATCTTTTATCATCCACTAAGGCATATATGCAACAGGACAAAATGTAAGAAATAAATATACCGAGAATCTGATGCCGCGTTCGCGTTTTGATTAGTAAAATGAAAAGGAATAGATTCTAGCAAACCAAGAAATATGGAAAAAATTTCATAATTCACACATTGATGTTTATTTTCATCAATAAACACTCCAAAGTGGGCGCATATATGGTGATCATTGTACAAATCTAAAGGTCCACCTGCACCAGTAATAATAGAAGGCATTAAATCATCAACGACATCAAGTCGAACAATATTATGTAATGAAAGATCCATAAAAATGAGGGTGAAGACTGGACACCTGCAAAAGCACTTGTGGCCTCGAGGCCTACCATCATGAAATATTACTAAACTTTTTATGTAGTCTAATTATGAATGTCATATCCCCAGTCAAAGCATTAAATAAATCTTCAAGGTATTTACTTTTGAAAGAAAATTTGACAACTTAATAATTAAAATTAAATTAAACACATTAAAAACCATTTAAAAAACTCTTAGAAACTTGAGAAGAACACGACAAAGAAAATTGAGCACCATTTTCACACCAATTTTTCAAAAATAAAATAAAAATAGATAGATGATAACAAATCAAAAAAATCAAATCACAACAACATTAACAATGGACAATTTCTGAGTAAAAAATGCAAAAGGTTCCAATCACAGCGTGAGCGTGGGCAAAATTTAAAAAAAAAACTCACACAGGGAATTCACCGAAAAAATGCAAAACATATAAATAAATTTCTGCCCAGAACAATATCAATAATGCATATGTTGTGAAGAAATCGAGACTTGGCATATCAAGTAGGATGTGTTGAATAATCTACCAAAAACCAAACACTAAATGAATGAAGAAAAACTCATACACGTACTGGCAATAACATGAATTAGAGCTGATACCTCTGGATTCAGGCTTTGAGTATTCCGACGCACAGAAAAAAGAGACATCGAACTGAAAAAACAATAGAAAAGACAAAATATTACATATGTGTCTAAAACTTCACAATAGAGATAATAGAATTTTAATACTATGAATTGAGATTCAAGCGGAGATGTACCGGAATTGACAAAGAAATTGAGTAATTTTAGTAAGTTTCTTTGTTGGTGGAATAGAAGATTGTGGATATAGAAAGAAGAGTTTAGTTGAAACCTTTTTCTTAGATGGTGACATGGTAGGATGTTGCTAGGATACTGTGATTGTGCAGGTTTGATGGTAATTCCAACTATCATGATTAGAATCATGTTTCCATTTCTATAATCCTTCAACACTGAATAGAACAATGTCCGGATACATTAAATTGTGTAAAACAATTATTATATTTGTTTGTTGTGCAAAATTCTGCCCAATGTTCATAAAAATTACAGATGCATGAGGATATTCTAGAAATTGTCATTTGATGGATTACTTGAAACTAATGCGTTTGGATTTAAAATAATTTTGCTTAAAGAAGTGTTTTTTTAAGTTACTTTTAAATGTGCTTTTTTAAGTAAAATTTTTTAATACATTTGTATTTAGATAAATAGATGAAAATCATTTTTTTTAATATGAGTTATTTAGAAAAACACTGAAAAGCTATAAATTTGGGCTTTTGAAAAATCACTTATTTTGGTTTAATTAAGTGCTTTTAAAAACACTACAATACCTATCCAAACACATATAAACTATAAAATTACTTCTTTTCTAAAAAGAACACACTTTTAAGAAAAAGCTACTAAATCCAAACAGACTATTCTAAGAAGTTAAGACTAAGATTATTGTGCTAAAGCTTCTTTGGTTCTGAGCAATATCTATTTTTCTCCTCAATATTGTATTCCGCTACTTGTGAATTGATGCATTTCTTCCTTCTTGTTATCTGTCACTGGAAGCCAAATCGAAGTAGGTGTTTTTTCCTTCTTAAACTCAAGATGACTCAATTCCAATCTTTTGCTTGCAATTTCCAACCAATCGTAGTATATAGCAAAAGGGAACCACTCCATGTTTCAGTTAGGATGGTAGTTATCTAATCCTTTATTCAGTACATACACATATAATTCCGACTCTGTACTTATTACCCATTGTAATGTTGAACCAAGAACAGCACTCCAGCTCCATTAATTCCCAACACCACCCCCTTTTTAAAGGACTATCTTACACCCTTTAATTTATCGATGATGCTACTGTTTATAAGTAAATCATATATACATACATATATTTTTATGTACTCTAATTCTGAATGTCATTCCCTCAGCCAAAGCATTAAATAAAACTTCAAGCTATCTACTTTTGAAAGAAAATTTGACCACTTAATAATGAAAATTAAATTAAACACATTAAAAACCATTAAAAAAAAACTCATAGAAACTTGAGAAGAACACGATAAAGAAAATTGACCACCATTTTCACACCAATTGTACAAAAATAAAATAAAATTAGATAGATGATAACAAATCAAAATAATCAAGTCACGACAACATTAACATTGAACATCGAAAACAAAAATGCAAAAGGTTCTAATCACAGTGTTAGCGTGGGCAAAATTTTAAAAAAACACACACAAAAAACACACACAGAGAGAATTAACCGAAAATATGCGAAACATAAATATATAAAATCAAAGGAATTTGACGGTAACAAAGAGAAGATGAGGTAGATTAACCTACCTCTCACTTGTACAGATCTCTCTCGCTATATTCCCTCTGTCTATTTTCCCAAGGAGCGAACAAAAATCGAAATGCTGTGGAGATTAAAGAATTGCTCACTGTCACCTAAAAAAATTGGCAATCTTTGAACTTTAAGCAATACAATCCACGATATATCAACTTTACCATACCAAAAAACAAAACTTTAATAAATTTAATATATTTAATATATATATATATATATATATATATATATATATATATATATATATAATGTTTTTTTCATAAATAAAAAATACTCATTTTCTCAAATTACAAATTTTTTTTATTTAATAAATAATAAAATATATTTTAATAATTTGTATCTAATTTATAACTAACATTTCCTAATATATTTTTTTTCATTTTGAGTTTTAAATGATCATATTACTCCTAACATAAAAATTATTATAAAAATTCATTTTTAAAAAAATTTATTTTACTATAATCTCAATATTTTTTGCACAAAAATTTTAATATATATAAATACATCATGTATCAAAAGGCGTTAGTATATATAATTATTAAAACAAATTCACTCTAGCCAATTAAAAATAATATCAACGAGCAAATCTACAAGTGTTTAAATTATTAAAACAAATTCACTCTGGCCAATTAAAAATAATACCAACGAGCAAATCTACAAGTGTCTCAATATTTTTTGCACAAAAATTTTAATATATATAATTATTAAAACAAATTCTTAAAAAGATTCAAAGATTAGAACGAAATTTTTTTAACGTTATAGCTTTAGTTTGAAGCCTACGAGTGTTTAAATTATTTATTTGGGTCAAATTATATCTCATGTGTTATCTTTTGAAGCCTACAAGTGTTTAAATTTTAATATAATTAAATTCTATTATAAAAAACTATACAACGAAAAGTTAAATAAATATCAACAAAAATAACATTAAGATTTACAAAATAAATAATCTACTACGCTAAATTTCGTAAAAAACATATTACGCTAAAATTTATAATTAAACTACTACGCAAAAGTATCACATAATTATTAAATTTTCATTAAAGAAAACGCTTTAAAAATCTGACTTGCGTGAAGATATGCAGAATCACGTAACGATGGAAGATAAAACCAACGAGCAAATCTACAAAATTAACACGAAAAGATGTTAGCATTAATAAAAAAACGAAACTGCATGCGAAAAAAATGATAGAGTTTCGACACTACCAGAGAAGAACTGCGAAAATCGGTGAAGAACATGTTCGGGAGCCTCGGTATATATAGAAATTTTAGCGACGGTTTATCACAATCCGATTTTGAGCAAACCATCGCTGATGTTTTTGTTCAACTGTCGCCAACAGCGACAGGTGTTGTCAAAACGTCGTCGATCTAGATCGGCGACGTTTTTGTGAAACCGTCGCAAATAGCGACGGTTGAAAAGGTTGTCGCCCATAGAGACAGTTCATCTTAAGCCGTCGCAATAATAGCGACGGCTTAACAAGAACCGTCGCAAATATGGCGATGGTTTGTATATTACCTTTGCTAATAGCTAATTAAAATTAAATTTAGTTTTATTTAGCAACAGTTTAGTTTTATTGTTACTATAGCGTTAAATATTTTAAAACCATACATCATAATGTTTAAATAATGTTATTTGCGACCGATATCGGAGTACGACCATCATACGGAGTTGAGCTATGCTGCTTCTCTGCCATATATATACGTACAAAATAGAGGTATGCAAAAAATTCATTAATTATACGCACAAAATAAAATATATTTTTTTTCAAAATACAATTCAATCATAAATAAACTCAACCTTATTCACTTTCGTCGGAAATGTCACGAACATCGTCGCTCGAATATTGAACCTCTTCTGTTTCACTTTCAATGATGTTCAAATCAATTTCGTTGTCGTACATATCATTAACATTGACTAGATTTTGAGACGTCAAAAAAATTGAGTTCAGATGTCACGAGGTCAACTTTCGTTGTTTTGAAATGCATCGTTCACATCAATTTGATTCTGCTCAGTATTTGGCTCAACATCAGTGACATAAGCTCGCATACGTAGAGTACTCACATGCATCCAATGTGATTCTGCTCTCTTCGTTGTTGGATAAGTCAAATACACCACTTGCGAGACTTGTGTAGGAAACACAAATGGTTCGTAGTATCCCAGACTCTTTTTTCGATTGACATCAACAATTTTGTACTTTTATCAGCCGTTCGAAATCCATTCTCCAACCGACGATACATCCAATTTCTATCGTTATCCATTTTATCCTAATTTATTACACATTTAATCTTCCACGAGAGAAGATTTTTATCGCCCGCAATGTGAGTGAAGGAAGTGGTGTGGAGATAATTGACTGAACCATAAACCCTAAACCTAACCTAAACTCCAAAACCGTCGCTATGAGTGACGGTTTGTTAAAATCGTCGCAAATATCAGCGACGTTTTATTCATAACCGTCGCTATTATAGCGACGGTGTTTGTAAACCGTCGCAATTATAGCGACGGTTTTTTAAAACGTTGCTAATATAGCAACGGTTTTCTTGAACCGTCGCTATATAGCGACTGTTTTATTAAAACCGTGGCTTTTAAAATTAGCGACGGTGTTTTTTAACCGTCGCAATATAGCGACGGTTTTGATTAAAACCGTCTTGTTTAAAATTAAGCGACGGTTCGTTTAACCCGTCGCTTAAAATGGCGACGGGTTTGTAGAACTGTCGCAATTGTAGCGACGGTTTATGAAAAATCGTGGCGAATAAAGCGACGGTTAGATATAACCGTCGCTATAATAGCGACGGCTTTGAATAAACCGTCGCTTAAGTTTAAAGGCGACAGTTTTTACAAAACCGTCGCTATATATTGTAGGGGAAAAATCATCCGTATTTTTACAAAATATCATTTTAACCCAAAATTTTGAAACATTAGAAAACCGCCCCTAGGCCCAAACAATTCAAGCCCACGACCTAGCGCGGTGCCCGAGACGTTCCCGGGCACCGGCTCGAGCCGCCCGTCTGCCCGGAATAGTTCTGGGCAGACGCAAACATAATTTTTTTAACAAAAAAATGTTTTTTTAAAATAATTTCGAGGGTCGTTTTTCTTCAAAATTCTTACGCGGTTAGAAATAATAAACTCAGCACAATTTAATTAAAACACATGATTAAGAATCACCAAATCTGATACAACTGTTGGGACATCGTTTTCTCGCACCCAAGACGCAGCGGAAGTTTTAAATTTTTTGTTCTTGGACGTCGTATGTTTAAAACATTCATAGTGTGTTTAGAATTATACCTTTGTGTTCTTAACGCTTGGACTCCAAACTATTTCAATTTTTACGCAGAGATAGTCCTTCTTGTAAATCCATACGAACGACTTTCTTCTTTGATCATCTAATTAGGTTCACGATCAAAAGCTTTGTTCCTCAGTTGGATTGCACTAGAAATCGCAAGCGATTTGTGCGTTGAGACTACAATCTCTGAATTTCCAAAATCCGGAGAATAAGCGGCGCGACGATGGAAGACAAAAAAGTGGACGGAAATTTTCCCCTCGATTTTCAAGAGATGGCCGAGAGTTTTTTGATGCATATATTGGATTTTTTCTTTTTTTTTTCATTCTTAACAACCATTATGGATTCTTAATCAATAATTAAGAAAATCTAATTCGCTCTTAGTTGCCAAAATTTCTCCCAATTTTCTTTATGGTGGCCGTTAGTTGTACTTTGCAATTGGAGAAGGAATTTTGTGAATTTTGGTAAAAAAAATCTCTCTTCAATTATGTCCTCTTATGATTTATTTATAAAGTGATACTCCTACTCTAATTAGGAGTCTCTCTCCCACAAGGACTCTGTATTTTCATTATAATTAAATTCTCATATAATTAATATATAATGTATTTATTAACCTTTAATAATACATAATATCATATACACATATTTTATATCACCATATAAAATATGTACATGTATATGTATATTAAATTAAATAACCATTATTTAATTTATAAATTAAATCCGTGGTCAATTTAATTCTAGACACCTCTAGAATATTTATGAGAATTTGTACATGTTAGTAGTCACTACTACTAGCACCACTTATTTAATTAGTAAATTTTAAATTTACTAAATAAATGATTCCGAACTCATTATAACACTGATCGACGATCTGAGAGCGCCGATGTATCAAAGATACAAGTCTTGTTCATATAATAGAAATCGAAAATTTCGAAGATCATATTTTCACTTACCATATTGGGCAACTACCAGTTTTATTGAACTCATTCACAAAACTGGCATTTCCACTCTTCTTCCTTATTTAGCAATCATGCTAAATTCCATTTCCCCCATCCTATGGAATCAGCTTATAAACTCCTTTATAAGTTTCCTATTTGATCTCCATCAAACTATAGCTGTCAAATTCCAACTCCTTCAAATTTGACTATCTCAACAGGAACACAGAATCCGATAATTGATACAGCTAGTCGTGGGTTCACATCTCCAGGTGATTCAGAATAATATTAATTCTTATTCGGGTTTACCCTAGTTAACCCCATTTTTTTCATCAACTCTTTGATCAAAAATGTCAAAACTCATTTCTGATTGCACCCAACAGATCATGGTAAGAGCATCTAGTAGCATCGCCTCATGATCACCTAGGTATCACTGATAGTGCATGCAAAAACCTTTAGTCATGGTTAGCATACAGTACGGTCCCTTCAACACATATATCTCGATCGAATCTGCAACCATTGGTATATCGAGAGTTGCATATGAATTCGATAACGATGCGATTTATCTTTGAGAACTAATAGTGGCATGGTATGTGCAACTAGGAAAACACATTTCCCTAAAGCACATTTCTTGCTCTGGACAGAGACTCTTTGCACTATTAACTCATCAGATCACATAGGATATCTTCACCCGTTGGCGAACGATGAATCCCCGATTACAATGTGTTTGCTCCTACGTATTTCAAAACTACACACAATCTCGCCACCTGATGACCCTCGATGGAGTCAATAAACGGATCAAAGTGCATGCCAGAACATATAGCCTCTACATTGTCCCATGTCAAAGGACTAATGGTGTACAACCATAACTATGGATTATTCCACTCGATAAGTGAGAATCACTTGGACAGTCCGAGGGAGGGTTGTTAAGTATATCATCAAATGATCACTCATCTGTGTGAATGGACATCTCCATGCCCTTGCCAATGAAACATGGCGTTTACATCACATATGCTAGTATCGAGCTCGATCGACCTTTATCCTCGTTTTAGGCGGCTGAATCGACTAGGAACCTGTTTAGAAAATACGGTATGCTTCATAATGAGTTTCATGATCTTACATTGCGACGCAGACCTCATGGTACTTATTGTATATTCAAGGACTTTATCTATGCAGCTTGCATGGGTATACAGATAAAGTATAATGTCATAATCAAATGAAATCGTAAAATATTATTAAAATAAAGATTATTTTACATTATAGTCAATAAAAATCCTAGCCACATGTTGGCTTTCCGGACACCTACTCTAACACTAGGTGCTAGGCACTAGCGCCGCGGTCCTGTAGTGCCACACAATTAGCGATGTGGCGCCACAAGGGCAGCGCCGCGGTGCTAGTCTTGTGCAAAATGGGCGCTGCGACGCTCCCTGCAGAGCACTGCGGCGCTAACCCTGCGCACAACCAACATAATGAACACATTTTGATGAAATTTCTATGCCACGCCCAACCGAATCGAACCGATGCAACAAGACTATCCTAGGACGCTATGGCAATTATTCAAACTCACACAAACACCCCAAAACAACGACGCACAACATACAACATAACACAACCCATAAACACGAATTTTTTTTCCCACCAAATGCCTCCTACGACTTCTAATGCAACAAAGTGCCTAACGACACAAAAAGAAGCACCAAAAATCGCCCAAACACGAGACCGGGCTTCTAGCCCAACTGGTCCCACCCTGCTAGATTTGCTGGCCTCCCTCCCCGGGTTCGATCCCCCACCCCTGCGTGAGTTGTAATAAAAAAAATCGCCCAAACACTACACTCAACATGTCTAGACGCATCAGTGATCAACCGGCAATTCCCAACGAAGCCTGCAACAAACAATTCTCAAGAATACATTAAGAACACATTTTCATAACATCGCATTTTGAGGAGTTCCACAAAAATGATCATAACTCACTTGTTTCTTGTCCAAAAATTACGAATTTACTGTCAAATCGAAGGTATCGAAGAGTACTACATTTTATATGTTGAAAGGTTTTCCAGAAAATCAACCGAAAAATTAATAGTAATCAAAATGATAGAAAACTCAGTTTTTAAGATCTAAAAATCGTTTCAAAATCGATCTAACCATTTTTGCTCAAACCTTGCATATCACACATGAATTTTTGTACACAATAAACATCGAAACACATACTATGATAAGATTGATGCAGAAATAAAAGAATATACATGTTTTGTGCGTCTAAACGCTCGAAGATGACGAATACCGGCGCGATGGAATATGGGGGACGATCGGATGACGTTTGCTGCGCGATTTCTTGAAGAAAAATGACCGAAAATCTGATGAGAATTCGTAAGGGAAAGGTATGAGGTGGTGGCTGCTAAAAAATCAAAGAACCCTTGCTCTCCCTCAAAGAAAATGAACGTGTATGTGTATGTGTGTTGTGTATGCTGAGTGTGTGAGTATATTGTAACGTGTGTGTGTTAATTAGTGGAAAATTGATTAATTAATTAATTAATTAATCATGTTAATTAAAATGTTAAAACAATTAACTAATTAATAAAATTCTAATCCAATATTAACTTTACTAAAATCCCTAATTTAAATAAAATACACAAGAAACAAATCTTTAAAAGTTTAAAATCTACAACTAGTCCCTTTAGTATTTTGAAAGGCTTAAAATCTTAAAATCATCTAATAATTAAATTAAGTTTTAAAAAATGCTAAAAACCTCATAAATCATTTAAAATACTAAATTCTTGACTGAAAAATAAAATACCTCATTTTCATAAATCGCCTAAATCGTCACCGGTCTCTTTTCCCGATCCCGCATCGAATATTCGCATGAAACATAAAACTCAAGAAAATATTTTAACGTTAATCAAATAAACATGTAATAATTTAAAATAATACAAAGAAATCCATAATGCATCGCTAAAAATCATTTTAAGACTAAATAAATAATTTAGCAATTTAAATAAATTCACGGGTTTTACGTGTAATGATTTTGGGATTTACAGTATAGTTCTGCAGCTGAGTTTTGTCATCACCAAAAAGGGAGAAACTGTTAAGATATTATTATTACCCTTAAGTTTTGGAGATCGAAAAAATCAAAACAACATCTAACTGTTTCAGGAAACAACCGAAATCTCTTTTGTACAACAGGAACGCTTCAACCGCTTGAATCTCAATCGCTTGCAGCGCCTCAGTAGCTTGAAGAGTTTCAACTGTTAGATGTTTTTCAACCTGCTGTTTAAAGACATCAACCGCTTCAATTAAGGAGCTATTTATTGAACACTTAATGAAAAACATTCTCTGATTGGATCAAGACATTCAATGGGTTGCACCGCTACAAGTCATCCGTGTCTTGCTCCAGTCCCGATAAAGATTTTTATTATCCAGATACTTCTGTCATTTTCCCAAAACGGAAAGATTATTCAAATATCCTACCAGTTCTAATGGAGCTAACAGTTACCATAAATAGAATATCTAGCAGCAACCTTTCAAAAGAATGGGACTCAAAGTTGAACAAGAAAGAGAACATTAAATGTTTGTGCAACAGCTGATAGTGACATATCATATTAACGTTAAAAGTTTACGTTACATGACCGTTGGTCTGTTAGCCTATATTAATGAAGAGTTGAAGATGCAAGAGCAGAGCTAGCTCGTTGACTTTTTCACTCTCCGCTATACGAGCTCTTCAACTGCTATATTGCTATATCACTAAGCTTGCATATCTGAAGATCTTGAGCGCACTTAAAGTTTCATCTTTCATCGCTCATTCAAGCACCCACTCATCAGAAATTTATCTGATCATTCAAGGATCAACCTCGTGCTACCCAAGCCTATTGTTTCTTTATATCAGTGACCTTTGAGTTGTTTGATTTAATGAGTGGTCTGGTGAACCTAGGGTTCTTAAATATCTAAAAGTGTAAAGTGATCAGTTAGATTTCCAACAACAGGCAGTGTGATAAGTCCTGGTTGGAGTGGGATGTTACAAAAGTTTGTAAAGCCAAAGTCTTTTAGTGGAATTTTTTCTGAAAACGAAGAAGGGGTGACGTAGGAGTTTTATCTCCGACAATCCCTTAAACCTTGTGTTTTTCACCTTCTGTAAATTCTTAGATTTTGAACCGTTTCTTGTTAACCAAGTATCCAACTGGTTGTAGCTATCATTAGAAATTCTGAACCGTCTTCCGCATTTTTTAAGTGGTTCACGTTTCTAACCGTTCGAGAAAGTTTCAACCGTCTAAAAATACTTGAAAACAAATTTAAAAACATTCATTTTAAAAGAGTTTATTCGTCTCCTCTAAACTTTTTTACGATCTCAACAAGGTGTGTTTATTTGGAGAAGTCAACGAGATAAAATCTTTTTTTTTTTAACAAAATCTGTTTTTTATTTTTTAAAAAAATATTTTAGTGTTTGTTTAGAAGACGAAATTTATAATTTTTGGGCTTTCACTTCTATTTGAATAAAAACAAAAATATTTTTTAATATTTATTCAAACTTCAAAATCGATCAATTTTTTTAATAAAACATTTTTAAAATTTGAGCATATTTAAGTGTTTTTTTAAGTTCAATTTCTGTATCCAAACTAACCCCTAAAGCTGAATGATTTGCTTCTTTCTATTATAGTTTTATTTTATCCAAAAGTTTATTTAGCTTGATTTTCCAAGAGTTTATGAGTCATTAAATTTTTTTTATAAGCTCAAAGAATGATAAATTTCTTATGATAAATTTAAGTAGCTAAACAAGTTTTTAATGTGTCCAATACTCCATTTTTAAATTATTTATTCATTCTTTTAATTCTTTGTTAATAGTTTGATTTGGTATTATTTTTAATTCGTCAGAGTGACTTTGTTTTAATAATTATATATAATAGTGCATATTGATACATGATGTATTTATATATATTAAAATTCTTGTGCAAAAAATATTGAGATTTTAGTAAAATCAAAAATTTTAAAAATGAATTTTTATTTTTTATGTTAAGAATAATATGATCATTTAAAAACTCAAAATGAAAAAGAAAAAATATTAGGAAATGTTAGTTATAAATTAGATACAAATTATTAAAATATAATTAATTTATCGTTTTAAATGTCACATTGATTATTAAATATAATAGTTTTTTAATATTAAATATATTCAAATGATTAAGCAAGCTCTCCCGATAGGTTGTTGTATTGGTAGGGTTTAGTTGAAGCAGCACCGATGTGAAACCCCATTTGCTGAATTAAACCTCAATTTCTGATTCTCTCACCAGTGAATTAATTTTGCATTGGCCGCGACATGGCGCGGAGGCAAATCATGTTGTTGAATTCGCAGTTTCTTTCAAACCCATTGAATTGCGCATCCGGGTTCGCGAATTTTTCTTCCAAGTCGGTCCGTTATATGGGTAATGATTTCTTTGAAATGCGCAATTTTAATTTAATGGCGGGTAGTGAAATTAGTTTACCCTCATTTTTCTGTTAAAAGTGCAGTGAAGGTGGGGATACCGGAGTTCTTGAATGGAGTGGGGAAAGGAGTTGAAAAGCACGTGGAGAAGCTGGAGTCTGAAACTGGGGACTTGAACAAACTTCTCGTCACTCGCACTATTAAGCTCAAGAGACTCGGCATTCCCTGCCAAGATGTAAGAACTATATGTGAAGTTAAAAAGGTTATGCTTTATGGATTTTCATGTTTGCTTGAATGAGTTATATGGTAAGAATTTTGATAATTTATACTTTTAAGAATATTTGGAACCTTGAGATATCTTTGTTTTAGTATTATAAGGAATTTGAATCAAGAGTTATTATGAGATGAATAAATATTAAGCTGGAAAATCAAAGAATTTGTAGGTGCGTTTGGGATTTTAAGATTAAAATTTGATAGGTTGATGAACATTTTGGGTATAAAATAAGGAAAGTAATATACGATAAGCGTGGATTTTTGGGATACTAGAACTAAGTCTAAACTTTTGATTATTGAGGATAAGCGAATTTCGAGGACGAAATTCAATTTAAGGGGGAAGATTGTAACGTCCCGAAAATTTAAATGTCCACGCGAACAGCATGAATGCAAGTTATTAAATTCTCTTGTATTAAATGTTTTAATTGTATTAATTAATTATGTTGTGCATATTGACATGTTTAAAATATATTTTTCTACATAGTTACATTAAAATATATTTTTAAAGGTTATTCGAGTTGCGATCGAGGAACGGAGACCGAGGGCTGAAAAATAGACAATGTTTTTATTAAATAAATGTTTTTAATTATTTAAATTAAGGGTGATATTTTTTCTTATTTTTGAAAATAAGGGGTTTTCAGGTGATTTTATACGCCGGGACGTAAATTTTATCGGTGTTGATTTTTCAACAAAAATACGAACTTTTTGGCAACCCGGCTATTAAATTCACAAACGTATTTTAACAAAACTATTTTAAAATTTTAATTAAATCCTAATTAAGACTAATGGACCTAATTTGTGTGCTTAATGGGCCTAATATTAATTAAGGAAATAATTAACTATATAATATACTAATCTACCCCATAATTCACCCCACAATTGTATGAAAACTCACGCCACTTTTCCTTGTGCAACACAAACACTTCCCATCAGCAATTATACACGACACACACTCACAATAATTGGGAAGAAAAAAGTCGAAAGCCTTCAAGGAGGTTTCAAGCCTAGGTGCTTGCCCCGTTCTTCGCAATCGTCAACGAAAATTCGTGTGTTTAAAACGCAAAGGCATGCCTTATTCTCCATTTTCTCATCTTTCACACCATATTATGTGTTTGATACATGATTGCATGGAAAAAATGATACAATTTTTGTAGAGCCCAAAATTCAGTACACGTATAACCCATGCATCTATTTAATTAGTAAATCATTTAATTAATTTTAAAGGAGTTTTAGCCATGCATGATTTATGAAAATGCATTATTTTAAATTAATTATGTTTATGTGATGCACGTTAAAATATTTTTCGAGTTTCATGTTTCAGGCGATCATTCGAGGCGAGATTGAGTAAAAGACCCGGAGACGATTTTGGCAATTTTAATCGTGGTATTTTTATTTAAGCTAAAGATGGGGCATTTTAAATAGTTATAAGTTTAAGCATTTTTCAAGCCTAAATTATGTATATAGTGAGTTTAAGAATTTTAAAGCTTTTAAAGTTAGCATTGTGTATTTAATTGGCTAACTAGAGAATTTTATAAATTTAGTGTGTATTTATTTTTAATTAAGGATTTTGTTAAAGTTAAAAGTAGGTTAGGTAATGTTTATTATCAAAAGGATTTTGTTCGTCCCGGATCAACCTCGCTTCTATCTCCGCTACGATATCACCGGTTCGGTAATGTTTATTATCAAAAGGCACGTATAATCTCTCCTTTGCTGCGTCGATCATGTCATATTATGTGTTGCGTGTTTTTATGCGTAAAACTTATGTATGATGTTCATAGTTTGAGCGGATAATTGATTGGATCAATTTCGAAGGAAAAATATTTTAGATCTAAAACACGTTTTTACTGTTCTTGGTAAAACTGAGAATTTTTAGTACAGATTTTGAAGAAACTTTCAACATGAAAAACGTAGAACTTTTCGATGCCTTCGATTTGATATAATATTCGAGATTTTTGGATAACAATTGAGTGAGTTATGGTTTTTTCGTGGGACTGCTCAAACTTCGTTTTCAGAAAAGTTATGATGTTGATGTATCCTTGAAGTTTTATGGTTGCATGCTTCGTTGGGGATCGACGGGTGATCGTTGCTGCGTATAGGTATATAGTTAATGATGTTGAGTTGGTTATCAAAGTTTCGTTTCGGGTCGTTAGGCGCTTGGGAGCGAGGAGTCGTAAAAACTATTTTTATGTCAAAATTTAAGTTTGTGAGTTTTATTTTATTGCATGGGGTGCATCGTTTTCTTGGAGATGTTTGGGACATCGGTGGAGTCGAGTCAGTGCCATAGTGTCCTAGGATGGGTCTCGAGGCGTTGTTCACCATTTGGGTAATCGAATTCGAAGAGTATAAGGTTTTAAGTCGCGGAGTCCAGAAGACGCGGCGCCCGAGCGGTAATTTATTACCGACCAAGCGCCACCTTTTTTGTCCAAGTGTTTAACTTTAGAAAATCTCGGCGCCCGAGCGGTAACATTTTACCGCCCGAGCACCACTCTTTCTGCCGAGAGTTTTGTTCTACGAGCTCGGCGCCCGAGCGCTAATTTTTTACCGCCCGAGAGCCATTCATTCTGTACGAACGTTTGGTTTCCCACTTCTTTTCAAGTTCTAGTAGCGAGTTCACGTCTTTTATTGTTGGGAAATGTTCACACGTCATCTTAGAGTTTGTTCGGGGTTGGATGTCATGATTAGTATGATTAAATGAGGTCAAGTCCCGAGTGATCTAGAATGTCATAAGCTATTTATGCACTTCGGCGGTGAGCACGAGTACCTACGTCTAAGATATGAAAGTTAAGCTTTTGAAGTCATGTTAGTATGTGCAGCAACGGCCCCAATCGAAGTCAAACGAATCCCTCAACGCCAAGTAAGTATGTATGACGTGCAAGAAAATAATTTAAGTTTTTGAGGTATGCTAAATGTCTTGTGACCAAATTATGTTTAGGATTGGAAAGCGTTAAATTATGAACGGGGACCAACCAGCCCGTTAAATTATGAACGAGGATCTCATGTATGTGGCAGTGGATACGTCCCTGTCAGCCCAGTATTGTGGTTTAGTCTGATCAGGCGATTATGTTATGGGTCACTTGCTTTGAAACATCCTCTACGCAAAATGATGAAGTTAAGTATGTTCAAGTATGCAAGCACGTTTAAGAAAAGTTTATGATGATGGCACGTCAAAGTATGTATGTACGTATTTTCAAGTTTATTATGCAAGTTCAAGTTTCAAGTATGTATGTCCTATTTTAAAGATGCATGCGATTTTATTATGTAGTACTCGTTATCTCCAGTTTATACGTGTTGAGTCTTTAGACTCACTAGACTTGGTCGATGCAGGTGAGGATGTTTATGAGGAGACAGGAGGTGGCGACCAAGGAGCAGGCTTGGACTGAGCGGGGGGCTAAACCCGAGGACCGCCCACGTTTATTTTAAAATGTTTAGCATGTTGAATATTTTATTACTCTATTTTGGTGAAGTGGAGAATGATGTTTTTGTCAACCTTTTCTTATGGGGGTTTTGGTTGTGATATTTTTATGGCAAACAATGAAAGTATTTTTATATTTAAGAAAATTTTTAATTTTTTAGCAAATTTTAAGTATGAAACTACGGTACGTTACAGTTGGTATCAGAGCTGTGTTCTTGTAAAGGGTTATGCCTACCGCCAGCCGCAAGAAGCTCACGAAGTCACACCTCATGTCTGTAAGTTTCAAAGATTTATGTTATGTAGTATGCATTAAGTCATGATTTCAGCATGTCCATATTTTCTAAGTTCAGTTACGTGCATCTTATGATATTTATATTATGTTCATGCATGTTGGGTTTACGTGTTGGGTAAATTATTGGAACAGAATGCCTCCTAGACGTGTGATTAACGGGGAAGTTAGGGAGGAGGACAGAGAGCCTCGAGTTGAGGAGAGGGTCAATCCTCCACCTCCTCCACCACCAGACATGCATGCACAGATGCTTGCATGTATGACTCAGTTCTTTGCACAATTTGCGGGGAACCAGGCTCCAGCAGCGGGTGCAGGGGCGAGGCCCCAACCTGAAGCAGTGTATGGGCGGTTCAGGAGAATGAGCCCAAAGGAGTTTTCGGGTACCACTGACCCGATGGTAGCTGAAGGATGGATCAAGTCCATCGAGGTAATATTTGATTTCATGGAACTGACCGATGCTGATAGGGTCAGGTGTGCTACGTTCCTTCTGTCAGGGGACGCTAGACTATGGTGGGAGAGCGCGTTAGTGGCAGTGAATTTGCAGACTCTGTCTTGGACTGGATTCAAGGAAGTGTTCTTTGCCAAGTACTTCACTGAGGAGGTATGATCCAGGCAGACTAGGGAATTTATGACTCTGCGACAAGGAGACAGCAGTGTTGCAGAGTTTGTCAGAAAGTTCGAAAGGGGTGTTACTTTGTACCCCTGATAGCTAATGATGCCCGGGCAAAGTTGAGGCATTTCATGGATGGTTTGCGGCCGATCTTGCGCCGTGATGTCAGAATTGCAGAACCTATTTCCTATGCAACGGCCGTGTCTAAGGCTTTGGCGGCAGAGCAAGACCAGCGGGATATTAAAGCTGACAGGGAGGGTAAGAGGCCCTATCAGGCACCACCGCAACACCAGCAGCAGCAGCATCAGAGGCCTCAGTTCAAGAAAGCGTATCAGGGGCCGCCAGGGAAGAAGCCCTATCAGGGACCGCCGAGGGGCAAGGGTCCCATTCAGCAGCAGGGGGCGCCACAGAAGCCCGCTATTTTCCCATTGTGCTCGAAGTGCAACCGTCAGCACCCAGGGCCATGCCTGTACGGTTCAGGAAAGTGTTTTAAGTGTGGAGCTACTGACAACATGCTGAAGGAGTGCCCACAGTGGAAGCAGCCAATTCAGGGCAGGGTATTCGCCATGCATGCTCAGGAGGCGAACCCAGACACTACTCTACTGATCGGTAAACTTTTCTACGCTCAGTATTATTTTGACTTGCATGTGGGATTTTATTTGGGATCATTATTGTGCTAGTATTATTTTGAGTATCTTTGGTTATTGGTTTCTGACTTACTTAAGATTTTTTTTAGCAAGTTTGGGATATAAGTTAGTTTGTTGTGCCAACATCTCTCAGGAAATATTTTCATAAAGAGATTAGCCACAACTGCATTGATAGATTCAGGAGCCACTCACTCCTTTATATCGGAGACCTTTGCTAATCATCTGGACATCAAGTCCATTGGTCTAGACATGAATTTTTCGATGACAGTCCCATCAGGGGAAGAACTGTTAGCAACTAGTGTGATCAGAGATATCGATCTAGAACTACAGGGCCATCTAGTTTATGCAGATTTGATTATATTGCCGATGCGAGAGTTTGATATCATTTTAGGAGTGGACTGGCTGACAAAGAACAGAGTTCTTATTGATTTTCAGAAGAGGTCAGTGTTGCTCAGAACCCTAGGCATGGAAGAGTTCTTATTTGAACCAGCCAGATGGAGGAGTTTCCCTCGCATGATTTCGTGCATGCAGGCGAGGATGCTGATGTCTAAGGGTTGTCAGGCTTTCTTAGCCAGAATTGTATCTGCACCTGACGTACTCACTCCATCTTTATCAGATGTGCCAGTAGTCAGAGACTTCCCAGACGTGTTTCCCGATGACGTCACAGGCCTTCCACCAGAGAGAGAGGTGGAGTTTGCGATTGATCTCATGCCAGGCACAGTGCCAATCTCCAAGGCACCATACAGATTAGCTCCAGCTGAGATGTTAGAACTCAAGCAGCAGATTCAGGAGCTTCTCGACAAGGAATTTATCCGCCCTAGTTTCTCACCATGGGGCGCACCAGTGCTTTTTGTAAAGAAGAAAGATGGGAGCATGAGACTTTGCATCGATTACCGTGAGTTGAACAAGGTAACGATAAAGAATAAGTACCCACTTCCTAGGATCGAAGAATTGTTTGATCAGTTGTAGGGAGCTACATTGTTCTCTAAGATAGATCTTCGATCAGGGTATCATCAGCTGAAAGTGAAAGATGCAGATGTTCACAAGACAGCTTTCAGGACTCGGTATGGGCATTACGAGTTCTTAGTGATGCCGTTTGGATTGACAAAAGCTCCAGCTATTTTCATGGACCTTATGAATCGAGTGTTCCAGCCTTATCTTGATCAGTTCGTCATAGTATTCATTGACGATATTCTCATATACTCGAAGAGCCATGAAGAGCACAGTCAACATCTGAGTACAGTTTTGCAAACCCTGCAGAGTCGCAAGTTGTTTGCGAAGTTCAGTAAGTGTGAATTTCGGTTGGAGAATGTAGCGTTTTTGGGTCATATTATATCTAGCAGTGGTATTGAAGTGGATCCAGCTAAGGTAGCAGCAGTTAAGGATTGGGTCGAACCGAAGAATGCATCAGAGATCCGTAGCTTTTTGGTTTAACCGGTTACTACCGTAAGTTTATTCAGGAGTTTTCATCCATAGCAGTGCCACTCACTTCACTAACCAAGAAGAATGTTAAATTTGTGTGGAGTGACGAATGCCAGAAGAGCTTTGATACTTTGAAGCAAGCTCTTATTTCAGCGCCAGTGCTAGCCATGCCGGCAGGGCAAGGTGAGTTTGTGCTATATACCGATGCATCCAAGCTCGGGTTAGGCGCAGTATTGATGCAGCAGGGTCGGGTTATAGCTTATGCTTCCAGGCAGTTGAAGGTGCATGAGAAGAACTATCCGACTCATGACTTGGAATTAGCCGCGGTTGTCTTTGCGTTAAAGATTTGGAGACACTACTTGTATGGCGAGAAGTGTCAGATTTTCACCGATCATAAGAGTCTCAAGTATTTCTTCACGCAGAAAGAGGTGAATATGAGACAGAGACGGTGGTTAGAGTTGGTGAAAGACTACGACTGCGAAATTAGCTACCATCCGGGAAAAGCTAATGTAGTGGCAGACGCATTGAGCAGGAAAGTTGCAGTAGTAGCCCAGTTGTCAGTGCAGAGACCTCTTCAGTCTGAGATTCAGAGATTTGGTCTAGAGGTTTATCGTAAGGACAGAGCTCCTAAGCTGTCTAATCTGACAGTCCAGTCTTCATTGTTTGACCGCATTCGCTTAGGTCAGCCTTCAGATGAGCATCTACAGAAATGGAGACTGAAAGATGAAGCTAAGGGCAGTGTTCTCTACTCAGTGTCAGATGGTCTTACAGAGATAGAATGTGTGTGCCTAGTGTTGATTCGATCAGACAGGATATTTTGACAGAGGCACATGCATCTCCGTATTCTATCCATCTAGGAGGCACAAAGATGTACAAAGACCTACAGATTTTGTATTGGTGGCCAGGGATGAAGCGTGACATCCGCAGATTTGTGTCTGAGTGCCTCACTTGTCAGCAGGTGAAGGCAGAGCACCAGAGGTCAGCAGGCATGCTTAAGTCAATCCCTATCCCAGAGTGGAAATGGGAGAATATTACGATAGGCTTCGTCGTTGGATTGCCTAGATCAGTCAGAGGCTTTAATGCCATTTGGGTTGTCGTGGATCGACTCATCAAGTCGGCGCATTTACTTCCAGTGAAGACGACTTTCTCCATGATGCAGTATGCAGAGCTTTATATCAGGATATAGTCCGTTTGCATGGATTCCCAGTTTCGATTGTGTCCGACAGGGACCCGAGGTCTACATCGTCCTTCTGGAAGAGCTTACATGCAGCCATGGGGACGAAGTTGCTTTTCAGTACAGCATTTCACCCGCAGACAGACGGCCAGTCTGAGCGTGTGATACACATATTGGAGGATTTGCTGAGAGCCTGCATGATTGATTTTCAGGAGAATTGGGAGTCTGGGCTACCTCTTGTGGAGTTTACCTACAACAACAGCTTCCAATCATCGATAGGTATGGCTCCCTACGAGGCGTTGTATGGTCGGAAGTGCAGATCCCCAGTTCATTGGGATGAAGTTGGTGAGAGGGCAGAACTTGGCCCAGAGATAGTTCAGCAGACTGCAGACGTGGTGGTCAAGGTTCGTGACAGAATGGAGACCGCCCAGAGCCTTCAGAAGAGTTATGCTGATAAGAGAAGGAGAGATCTCGAGTTTGCCGTTGGCGATCATGTTTTTGTGAAGATAGCACCCATGAAGGGTGTTATGAGATTTGGGAAAAGAGGCAAGTTGAGTCCGAGGTTTATTGGACCGTTCGAGATTTTAGACAGAGTTGGGACATTAGCTTATCGTGTAGCCCTTCCGCCGAATCTGGCCGGGGTACACAATGTGTTCCACGTCTCTATGCTAAGGAAGTACCTTGCTAATCCTTCGCACGTATTGAGTTATGAGCCGTTACAGCTTACTCCAGACCTGTCATATGAGGAAAGACCGATTCAAATCCTAGACAGGTAAGAGCGTAAACTTCGGAACAAGACGACTAAGCTAGTCAAAGTTCAGTGGCTGAACCAGTCAGTGGAGGAAGCCACTCGGGAGTCAGAGGCCGACATGAGACTTCGCTATCCGGAGTTGTTCGGTAAGACTTAATTTCGAAGACGAAATTTATATAAGTGGGGGAGGAACTGTAGAGCCCAAAATTCAGTACACGTATAACCCATGCATCTATTTAATTAGTAAATCATTTTGATAGACATAAATTAATTGTGGCGATGAGAATAAAAAACAGCAGACCAGCAGCATTGTTTTAAGAAAACAGTAGACATTAAGAATATCAGAAGCTACTGGTCTTGCAAAACAAAAAGCAGTAGAAAGATAGAAAAACATAATCAGTAGAAGATGTTGCCTAACGTGACTATTATAAATGTTACACGTTAAGGTTTCCAAGTACTAGTATTAATTGCAGCAATAAATACTATACGGAGTCATTTAATTCACTATACCGAGTTTAGTATAAAACAAGACTGATTGTTTTATAGCTTTTCTGCAGGAACCATTTTTAGTAATAAAGCTGACTCTATCAGAAACCTGAAGACATCCTCTGATTATGAACGTTGAACTCAGTCGCTTATATATACATGGAACAAACCTTTACAGAGACACGACGCTACGCATAATATCTTTTCAAGGATCAAAGCTATTTTCACTCAACAAGAAAATCTCGAATTCCTTGATAACTTTGAGTTCAACACAAAGAAAAGTAGCACACGCTTCATAGCAATATCTGATCTCTTGAAGATCATCTCGTGCTACTGATTCTTACACTCTTCACAATCTCTTAAAACACTTATACTTTATCTAGAAGAATTTGTAATCTGAAAAGAGTCTTTTCAGAACTTTGTGTACCAAATTCTTTTGAGTCGTCGAGTAACTAAGAGTTTCAGTAGGCAAAGGTGTGAGTCCTTCTGAAGTGGGTGTGTACAAGAGTTGTACTGTAATATCCAAAGTCTTTTAGTTATACCTTCTGGAAACAGGAGAAGGGGAGACGTAGAAGATTTTATCTTCGAACTTCTATAAACAATTGATGCCTATTATTATCATTGTTTCACATTTACTTTATCAGATTGTTTCCGCACGTATAATTGTTATCTTGGTGAAAGTACACGTAACAAGATAAACTACTATCTCTAACAGGATTGTAGTACCTCATTCAAAGAAAGAAAAACAAATTGAGTTTATTCACCCCCCCTCTAAACTCAACTTCGATCCTCAACACATTTAATTAATTTTAAATGAGTTTTAGCCATGCATGATTTATGAAAAATGCATTATTTTAAATTAATTATGTTTATGTGATGCACGTTAAAATATTTTTCGAGTTTCACGTTTCAGGCGATCATTCGAGGCGAGATTGAGGAAAAGACCCGGAGACGATTTTGGCAATTTTAATTGTGGTATTTTTATTTTAAGCTAAAGATGAGGCATTTTAAATAGTTATAAGTTTAAGCATTTTTCAAGCCTAAATTATGTATTTAGTTAGTTTAAGAATTTTAAATCTTTTAAAGTTAGCATTGTGTATTTATTTGGCTAACTAGAGAATTTTATAAATTTAGTGTGTATTTATTTATAATTAAGGATTTTGTTAAAGTTAAAAGTAGGTTAGTATTTTAATTAGAGGTTAATTATCTTTTAAGCAAAAATTTACCCTTAATTAACCTCTAAACTCACGCTACACACACACTTACACGCTTTACACACTTTTACACACACTAAAATTTACACAACACACACACAAACTCTTTTCAGTTTTTTATTATTTTTTAGAGCAAAACACTAGGGTTCTAAGCCTAGCAAGTAGCCGCCCCTTCCCTCTTCACTTTCCATCAAATTTCATGTGCTTTATTCGAAGATTTTAGCGTCACGTTCGTCTCGGATCAACCTCGCTTCTATCTCCACTTCGATATCGCCGGTTCGGTAACGTTTATTATCAAAAGGCACGTATAATCTCTCCTTTGCTGCGTCGATCATGTCATATTATGTGTTGCGTGTTTTACGCGTAAAACTTATATATGATGTTCATAGTTTGAGCGGATAATTGATTGGATCAATTTCGAAGGAAAAAAATTTTAGATCTAAAACACGTTTTTACTGTTATTTGGTAAAACTGCGAATTTTTGGTACAGATTTTGAAGAAACTTGCAACACGAAAAACGTAGAACTTTTCGATGCCTTCGATTTGATATAGAATTCGAGATTTTTGGATAAATATTGAGTGAGTTATGGTGTGTTTTGTGGGATTGCTCAAACTGCGTTTTCAGAAAAGTTATGATGTTGATGTATCCTTGAAGTTTTATGGTTGCAGGCTTTGTTGGGGATCGACGGGTGATCGTTGCTGCGTATTGGTATATTTTTAATGATGTTGAGTTGGTTATCAAAGTTTCGTTTCGGGTCGTGAGGCGCTTGGGAGAGCGAGGAGTCGTAAAAACTATTTTTATGTCAAAATTTAAGTTTGTGAGTTTTATTTTATTGCGTGGGGTGCGTCGTTTTCTTGGAGATGTTTGGGACATCGGTGGAGTCGAGTCAGTGCCATAGTGTCCTAGGATGGGTCTCGAGGCGTGGTTCACCATTTGGGTAATTGAATTCGAAGAATATAAGGTTTTAAGTCGCGGAGTCCAGAAGACGCGGCGCACGAGCGCCACCTTTTCTATCCGAGTGTTTAACTTTAGAAAAGTTCGGCGCCCGAGCGGTAACATTTTACCGCCCGAACTCCACTCTTTCTGCCGAGAGTTTTGTTCTACGAGCTCGACGCCCGAGCGGTAATGTTTTACCGCCCGAGCGCCATTCATTTTGTACGGACGTTTGGTTTCCCACTTCTTTTCAAGTTCTAGTAGCAAGTTCACGTCTTTTATTGTTGGGAAATGTTCACACGTCATCTTAGAGTTTGTTCGGGGTTGGATGTCATGATTAGTATGATTAAATGAGGTCAAGTCCCGAGTGATCTAGAATGTCATAAGCTATTTATGCACTTCGGCAGTGAGCTCGAGTACCTACATCTAAGATATGAAAGTTAAGCTTTTGAAGTCATGTTAGTATGTGCAGCAACGGCCCCAATCGAAGTCAAACGAATCCCTCAACGCCAAGTAAGTATGTATGACGTGCAAAAAAATATTTTAAGTTTTTGAGGTATGCTAAATGTCTTGTGACCAAAGTATGTTTAGGATTGGAAAGCGTTAAATTATGAACGGGGACCAATCCGCCCGTTAAATTATGAACGGGTTAGATCGAGGTTGGAAAGCGTTAAATTATGAACGGGGACCAACCAGCCCGTTAAATTATGAACGAGGATCTCATGTATGTGACAGTGGATACGTCCTTGTCAGCCCAGTACTGTGGTTTAGTCTGATCAGGCGATTATGTTATGGGTCACTTGCTTTGAAACACCCTCTACGGAAACTGATGAAGTTAAGTATGTTCAAGTATGCAAGCACGTTTAAGAAAAGTTTATGATGATGGCACGTCAAAGTATGTATGTACGTATGTTCAAGTTTATTATGCAAGTTCAAGTTTCAAGTATGTAAGTCCTATTTTAAAGATGCATGCGATTTTATTATGTAGTACTCATTATCTCCAGTTTATACGTGTTGAGTCTTTAGACTCACTAGACTTGGTCGATGCAGGTGAGGATGTTTACGAGGAGACAGGAGGTGGCGACCAAGGAGCAGGCTTGGACTGAGCAGGGGGCTAAACCCGAGGACCGCCCACGTTTATTTTAAAATGTTTAGCATGTTGAATATTTTATTACTCTATTTTGGTGAAGTGGAGAATGATGTTTTTGTCAACCTTTTCTTATGAGGGATTTGGTTGTGATATTTTTATGGCAAACAATGAAAGTATTTTTATATTTAAGAAAATTTTTAATTTTTCCGCAAATTTGAAGTATGAAACTACGGTACGTTACAATTTTTATATTTTCGCATTTATGGTTATACATGCACAAAACTAGTGTTTTCATCTTTTAAAACTCCTCATATTGATGCACAAAGGGGCTGCCATGGTAGGGATACTTGGAGGGATGTTTTTTCACATGTTTAAGGGTCCCTAGGTGTATGTTTAAAGGCTGAAAAAAATAGGGAAGGAATAAAAACGAAAATAGACTCCTTAAGGGAAAGGACTTGTTGCGTGTTTTCTTTAATGCTCGCAAGCGCACGGCGTCAAGTTATAGTAAAATGTAATTTAAGTACAAGTATCGATCCCACGAGGAATATAATTTCTAAATTTATACTAATGCTTGTAATTAGAATAGTCTCGATTTTATTTAGAATAATCAAATAACAGATTTGTTCATACCAATAACTGAATTGAAAATAAATTTAATTTTAATACCAAACAGAGTTGAACAATGGAATAAAAGATCTAGAGGTCCGACTTCACTCAACTATCCACCATGTGCTATTGTGTGTAGCTATATTATAATTGTCCTTCTTATTCATTAACCAAGAATTCTATAATTATCTACTCCCTCTCCCGAGTGCTAAGTAGATACTAATTATCTAACAAAAGATTGCAACGTCTCCGTCGACAATCAATAATTAAATAATACAACAACAAGCACTAAATTCTTTTTATAGCTTCAATAGCAAAATATGTCCTCTCGAACTATATAAATACCATCGATGTATTTTTTCCCTTTCTTGATTATAAATTTCCTTTTTCAAGTGATAATTTATAACATACAAATCATTCAAGATATGGCCAATAAAATGAAAGCATTAAGATTGGAAAAACACAAATGAACAACAAAGACAACTTATATAGCTTAAATCATGAATCTTAACACATGGTTTCTAGTTTTGTTCCATCATACCTCTAGAATTAAGATTTAGTTCATAATAATGAAAATAAAACAACAACACATAAATCTTAAACAAGACATATCAAAATAAAAGTAAAAATAAAGAAAGAAAGAACTTAGAACAAGAGTTTTGGAGTGTATGAAGTTTTTGTCCAAAGATGTGCAAGAACTTGTTGGAGATGATCTTCTTGATCTTTAATCCTTTTCTTTGTAGCCTCCACCGTTTTCCTAGCTTCTCTCCATACCCTAGATGATAATAAAGAGACCTTTTTATACTCTAGACAAGATACATCACGTAGCACACCATTTTCCCCTTTTTTTGTTCAAAGTCCACAAAGTTTCTTAATTTCCGGAATGGTGTTTGTGCATGACCGCGGGTGCAGCAGTCTAAGGACCGCGGGTGCGGTGTCCTTTCGCATAAAAATCTCTTGCCGCAGAGTTGACAGCGCGGGTGTGGCGCTTGCATGACCGCGGGTGCGGTCATGCCTCGGCAGTTGGCGCGGGGGCGCTCGTGTAAGCAGCGCGGGGGCGCTGTCTTCTCGGCAGGTAGTGCGGCCGCGGCGCTTGGTGTGGCGCGAGTGCGGTAGTGCTTCGTGTATCTTTGTCCCTTGCACCTTCTAATTCATCACTTTATCATTCCAAACTCTCGTTTCTAAGCTTTTAAGCTACAATAACAAAAACAACAACATATCAAATAAAACCTGCTCAAGAATCACAAAATTCCAATTTAAAAACAAGTAATAAAAGTACAATAAATTGCACTTATCAGGACTCTTTGACTAGGAGTCTTTGAGGGTCACGGCTGCTAGCTGCGGTTAGAGAAGGTCTAGTAGACTTAAGTGGGCTGCATAGGAGGGATGGGTAGAGGCTGGACATGGTGGTTAAGGGCTGGAGGCGAAGCTAGCCTAGGTTCGAATCATATTAGGACTAGGACTCTTGTGCAGAAAAAATTCAGTAGCTTCGTAGGCATGTTCAAGGGACTTAATGGGCTGAAATTGGTTGTATATGGGTTAGTAGGGTGTTATTAAGCTTTGGTTCAAGTTTGGTTAAGTTTCGAGTCCATACGAGTCAAAACCGAGAAGTACGTCTAAGTTTAAAAACGAATCGAGAAACGCCTAGATTTAAGCTTAAAAAAATTATAAAAAATTATATTTAAGCTAAAATAATTATTATAAGTTAAGTTTTAATTTGGAAATTTTATATTAAGGTTTGGCTTAATTCGAGATTAAAACGCATTAATATGTCACATTTAAAGATTAATTTAAAAGTCCTCGTTTTAGGCTAAAGAAAAATATGGGAAAATTAATGTAAGCTTAAATAATTATTTGGGACATGTTAGAGTCAATGGAATTAATAAAATGTCAAAAATGTGAAATTTTACGTCCAGGGGTAAAACGGTCTTTTTACACCTAAAAATTAGTAAACGTCATGGCAGTGCCCTAAATGTTGTTTTTGTGATAATATTATTATTTCTAAAGGTTTATGAAATATTAATGATTAAATTATGATTTTTTAAATGTCTATGGGATTTTTATGATTTAAGGAAGACATTTAAAAGACATGATGTATGCTTGGTTTCAAAAACGAAAATGTTATGTTATGCATGATTTTATAAAGTGATGAGAATGTTAAACGTTGAAGGAAGTCAAGTAATTGTGACTAATTCGTTAATGTTGGAGATATCGTGAGGGCAACGATCCCAGTGGGAGCCCGACGATCGTATTTCCATTATTACGAGTATGAGGTAACGATATGAGATAACGGTTATGTGGTAACGGTAAGAATGGAATATCGTGAGGCAAAAAGGCCCTAGAGGGAGCCCATGCATGGAAAAAGGCCCCAGAGGGAGCCCCGAAGATCGTATTCTATTCGAAAGAGGATAGGCTAGGGCCCAGTTGACCGGTGAGAGTGTTGCTGGTGTCCTCCGCCGCCCAGTACTGCGATTTCATGTAGATGGATCCATCGACTTTTGAGGTTTATGTCATGTTGAGGAAAGTCACAATTAACGATCTGAATTCAACTAAGGAAAAGGAAAAATGTTTATGATCATGAAAAGTTTTTATGTCATGTCATGTCATGTTGAGGAAAAGAAAAAAGTTAAGGTTTATGTTATGCATGTCATGAAAATGTTTACGAAAATATTCATGTTTAAAGTTTACGCATCTGCATGAAAATGATATTTTAAGTACAAGTATTTTTCACTGTTGAATGTGATTTTATACGTATTAATTGTTATCAAGATTATGGTGTGTTGAGTCTTTAGACTCAGTAGGTGTGATTGATGCAGGTGTTCATGATATTAATGTTATGGATGGTCTTGATGGTTGATCTGACTGGACTGAAGGTGCACATAACCCGGAGACCGATGCTAGTTTCCGCACTAGTTTATGAATTATGATTTTAAATTATATTAAGTATATTTTATGACTTTTATCATGATTATGAGTGGTTTTTGAGAGGTTATAGTATGGGCTATACTTTTCAAATGTTATTTTTAGATTTAGTAAAATGTTAGTTGGTTGTTTTATTTTATAATGATGTCAAAAATATTTTAAGTAATTTTGCACGTGGTTCGGCCGAATGCTATGTGAGGTTTGAAAAAAAAATTCTCGTACTTTTAAGCAATAAAAAAGGCAGACGTTTCATTAACGTTACAAGTTTACATTAAATGATCGTTAATCTGTTAGCCTATATAAATGAAGAGTTGAAAAATGCAAGAGCAGAGCTCGTTGACTTTTGCACTCGACGCTATACAAGCTCTTCAACCGCTATATTGCTATATCACTAAGCTTGCATATCTGAAGATCTTGAGCGCATTTAAAGTTTCATCTTTCATCGCTCATTCAAGCACGCCCTCATCAGAAATTTATCTGATCATTCAAGTATCAACCTCGTGCTCTCCAAGCCTATTGTTTTTTTATATCAGTGACCTTTGGGTTGTTTGATTTACTGCGTGGTCTGGTGAACTTAGGGTTATTAAATATCCAAAAGTGTAAAGTGATCATTAAGAGTTCCAACATAGGCAGTGTGATAAGTCCTGGTTGGAGTGGGATGTTGCAAAAGTTTGTAAACCCAAGGTCTTTTAGTAGAATTCTTCCTGAAAAAGAAGAAGGGTGACGTAGGAGTTTTATCTCCGAACATCCATAAAATCTTGTGTTTTTTCCTTATGCAAATTCTTATATTTTGAACCGTTTCTTGTTAACCAGCTAGCCAACTGGTTGTAGCTATCATTAGAAATTCTGAACCGTCTTCCGCATTTTTTAAGTGGCTCATATTTCTAAACGTTCGAAAAAGTTTCAACCGCCTAAAAACGCTGGAAAACAAATTTAACAATATCTATTTTTAAAAGTCTTTATTCACCTCCTCTAAATTCTTTTACGATCCCAACAAGATGTGTTTAGTTGGAGAAGTCAACGAGATAAAATCTTTTTTTTTGTTAAAAAAAACTATTTTCTTAAAGAGTACAATGTTTGTAACAAAAGCTGTTATTATTTTTTTTAAAAAAAACTTCTTTTATTGTGTTTTTAGAAGACAAAATTTATAATTTTTGGGCTTCTAGTTCTATTTGAATAAAAACAAAAATATTTTTTAATATTTATTCAAAGGTTAAAATCGATCATGTTTTTTTTAATAAAGCATTTTTAAAATCTGAGCATATTTAAGTGTTTTTTAAGTTCAACTTCTGTATCCAAACTAACCCCTTAAGCTGAACGATTTGCTTCTTTCTATTATAGTTTTATTTTATACAAAAGTTTATTTAGCTTGATTTTCAAAGAGTTTAAGAGTCATTAAATTTTTTATAAGCTCTAACAATTATAAGTTTCTTATGATAAATTTAAGTAGCTAAACAAATTTTTAATGTGTCCAATACTCCAATTTTTAAATTATTTATTCATTCTTTTAATTCTCTCTTTCACTACAAAAAAACGGAAGGCTTAACCGTCGCTATTATAGCGACGGTTTTTACAGACCGTCGCTATATAGCGACGGTTTTGATTAAAACCGTCGCCTTTAAACTTAAGCGACGGTTTATTCAAAGCCGTCGCTATTATAGCGACGATTATATCTAACCGTGGTTTTATTCGCCACGGTTTTTTCATAAACCGTCGCTACAATTGCGACAGTTCTACAAACCCGTCGCCATTTTAAGCGACGGGTTAAACAAACCGTCGCTTAATTTTAAACAAGACGGTTTTAATCATAACCGTCGCTATATTGCGACGGTTAAAAAACACCGTCGCTAATTTTAAAATCCACGGTTTTAATAAAACAGTCGCTATTTAGCGACGGTTCAAGAAAACAGTTGCTATAGTAGGCTTCAAATAAATAATTTAAACACTTGTAGGCTTCAAAAGCTATAACGTTGAAAAAATTTCGTTCTAATCTTTGAATCTTTTTAGGAATTTGTTTTAATAATTTTATATATTAAAATTTTTGTGCAAAAAATATTGAGACACTTGTAGATTTGTTCGTTGGTATTATTTTTAATTGGCCAGAGTGAATTGGTTTTAATAATTTAAACACTTGTAGATTTGTTCGTTGATATTATTTTTAATTGGCCAGAGTGAATTTGTTTTAATAATTATATATACTAACGCCTATTGATACATGATGTATTTATATATATTAAAATTTTTGTGCAAAAAATATTGAAATTATAGTAAAATAAAATTTTTTAAAAATGAATTTTTATAATAATTTTTATGTTAGGAATAATATGATCATTTAAAACTCAAAATGAAAAAAAATATATTAGGAAATGTTAGTTATAAATTAGATACAAATTATTAAAATATATTTTATTATTTATTAAATAAAAAAATTTGTAATTTGAGAAAATTAGTATTTTTTATTTATGAAAAAACATTAAACCGTCGCTAAAATTTCTATATATACCGAGGCTCCCGAACATTTTCTTCACCGATTTTCGCAGTTCTTCTCTGGTAGTGTCGAAACTCTATCATTTTTTTCGCATGCAGTTTCGGTTTTTTATTAATGCTAACATCATTTCGTGTTAATTTTGTAGATTTGCTCGTTGGTTTTATCTTCTAGCGTTACGTGATTCTGCATATCTTCACGCAAGTCAGATTTTTAAAGCGTTTTATTTAATGAAAATTTAATAATTATGTGTTACTTTTGCGTAGTAGTTTAATTGTAAATTTTTGCGTAATATGTTATTTACGAAATTTAGCGTAGTAGATTATTTATTTTGTAAATCTTAATGTTATTTTTGTAGATATTTATTTAACTTTTCGTTGTATATTTTTTTATAATAGAATTTAATTATATTAAAATTTCAACACTTGTAGGCTTCAAAAGATAACACATGAGATAGAATTTGACCCAAATAAATAATTTAAACACTTGTAGGCTTCAAAAGCTATAACGTTGAAAAAATTTCGTCATAATCTTTGAATCTTTTTAGGAATTTGTTTTAATAATTATATATATTAAAATTTTTGTGCAAAAAATATTGAGACACTTATAGATTTGCTCGTTGGTATTATTTTTAATTGGACAGAGTGAATTTGTTTTAATAATTTAAACACTTGTAGATTTGCTCGTTGGTATTATTTTTAATTGACTAGAGTGAATTTGTTTTAATAATTATATATACTAACGCCTATTGATACATGATGTATTTATATATATTAAAATTTTTGTGCAAAAAATATTGAGATTATAGTAAAATCAAAATTTTTTAAAAATGAATTTTTATAATAATTTTTATGTTAGGAGTAATATGATCATTTAAAACTCAAAATGAAAAAAAATATATTAGGAAATGTTAGTTATAAATTAGATACAAATTATTAAAATATATTTTATTCTTTATTAAATAAAAAAATTTGTAATTTGAGAAAATAAATATTTTTTATTTATGAAAAAACATTATATATATATATATATATATTAAATATATTCAAATGATTAGCAAGCTCTCCCGATAGGTTGTTGCATTGGTAGGGTTTAGTTGAAGCAGCACTGATGTGAAGACCCATTTGCTGAATTAAACCTCAATTTCTGATTCTCTCACCAGTGAATTAATTTTGCATTGGCCGCGACATGGCGCGGAGGCAAATCCTGTTGTTGAATTCGCAGTTACTTTCAAACCCATTGAATTGCGCATCCGGGTTCGCGAATTTTTCTTCCAAGTCGGTCCGTTATATGGGTAATGATTCTATTGAAATCCGCAGTTTTAATTTAATGGCGGGTAGTGAAATTAATTTACTCTCATTTTTCTGTTAAAAGTGCAGTGAAGGTGGGGATACCGGAGTTCTTGAATGGAGTGGGGAAAGGAGTTGAAAAGCACGTGGAGAAGCTGAAGTCTGAAATTGGGGACTTGAACAAACTTCTCGTCACTCGCACTATTAAGCTCAAGAGACTCGGCATTCCCTGCCAAGATGTAAGAACTATATGTGAAGTTAAAAAGGTTATGCTTTATGGATTTTCATGTTTGCTTGGATGTATTTTTACGTGAGTACCGATATTTGTTTGGGATTCGAGGGAGTGGGAGGTCTCGTGCGTTTCTTTAATTTACTTTGTGATTGATTGATTTTGCAAATTGCATGAGTGATTATCCTTGCTTGTGCTTCGTGATTATTTACTCTATGTATCTTATTTACGGTCTACTTCTATGGTTGTGTGCACGGGCGTGCTTATAATTTGGATCATAGTTTATTACGGCATTAGGTGCACTAACGCGCACATGTTTCCTGGATCCTTAAGGTGCAAAGCGAGGCAACTGTTCCATCAAAGTAAGGCACACTCAGCACATTGTATATATTGTTCTTGATGCTTTTTTAAAACGACTGGACAACGTTAATCGATTTGATTTTCTTAAGTGATAAATGCAGATTGTGTCAAGTAACATAAAACCATGAATTAAATGTGAATAGACTAGTGATGTACTAAATCGTTTTTGTGGGTTTTGTTAAGATTAAGATGGTCAAAAGACTCATTATAGACTAGGATATCTCCAGCGCACTGGTGTTGATTTAAATTCTTATCGTGATACGCTGGTTTAATAAAATTATCACCTTCACTATAACCAGAAACACACAGTCATATAGGCAAAGGAACTCCAACATACATGTCACATTTTAAACATTAATGTTATCTGTTTTCTTTATAACATACTAACGACCGAAGCACACGCAACACGTGTGTAACGTAATGTTGGATATTTGATAGGTTTCTTAATCAATTTATAAAATGAATGTTGGATATGTGTAATTTGATATGAATATTATAGTATGATATAAATCATACAACGAATTTTAGCCTTTGCATCAATTTATCCAATGACTTTTGGATATTATACATGAAAGTTTAGGCAGTGTATCTGTGGAGACGCGGACGCTAATCATCTTCTCAATATCATTAGGATCAATATACTAATCAAGTAATTCGGGTCATAAAATTTTTCTTTAAAATGCGGAACGTAATGGAATAAATCAATGGCATAAATCGAATATATATACCATTAGATAAGTACATGTCTTGTAGAACATACATTCAAACTAAACTAAGGTTCAACTACTACATATTCAGTGCTGAAACCTATCTACATCAAAGTCCGGAATCACCACTCTAATCTCGATCTCTCATCCTCTTCTTGACCCTGATCCTGTCCCACCTGTTGTCATGCACACATACAAAAACGACAACAGCCGGATAACTCCGGTGAGAATAAATCCCAGTATAACCATGTATAAATCAGTCATATGAAAACATAGATAACAACATGAAACAGATATCATGACATGTATCAGAATCTAAAAACATGAATGGATATACAACTGGAATAACCACATGAATCGTAATCTATGAAACATGAATCAATACAAATATGTAAATCAAACTCATGACTCGATCTCTCAGACTCGACTCATCTACCATCTAGGGATCCCGATCTGAATAAGAAAGTAACAAATCTCCCACCTACTCTCCCGTTCGCGGTGATGGACCGATACGTTCTTATTCCTGGACTTTGGTCTGCTCTATATCTATATCGAATCATCAGCAATAAGGACTATTCTGTCTCTTAAGCACATCGATATACCAAACGTCCAGTGTCTTGGCACATCCGCCAAAGACTTGACCGATCAGCCAATCCTATTCTGACAATGTGCAATGGGCCAGTGACTAATCTGTCACAAGCTAGCCCCTCTATCAGTGACTCTCACTCAAGGCACATCAGCCGATGACTCAATATATGCTCTGCTATAAATCAATAGACTAAGCACCACAATCTCAAGAATCACAAACATCAATGCAATAAGTAAAGTATGTGGTTTAGGGAAACTAGAGTCCAATCTGACTCAAGTTCATCTCCCGGTTAACATTGCCTTATACCTTTCTTTTGTTGATCTGACGAAGTCGAGGTCTTGAATTCAAAGCCTGTAAGTACTCAATCTAGCAATGACAATAGCAAGAAGTATAATATCAACACACAACTCCATCAATACTGGATATAATCAGAACTCAATCTACTTCTGTTTCAGTGGTATAACTGCACACTCTCGATATACCCAGCAATACAAATATCAATCTCATTTCATAATCGATCAATGTTAGACATGAATTTTATTATGGCGATGTTAACTAAAACCAGCAGACCAGAACAGTAGACTCACTTATCAGAAGCTACTGGTCTAGTAAAACTAAAGCAGTAGAAAGGATAGAAATACAGAACCGGTAGAAGACGTTGCCTAACGTTACTACTTTAATTGTTACCGTTAAAGTTCTTAGTAGTAGTATTAATTGCAGCATTAAATACTATACGGAGTCATTTAATGCACTTTACCCAATTAAGTATAAAACAAGACTGATTGTTTTATAGATTTTCTGCAGGAACCTCTTCTGGTAATAAAGCTGATTGTATCAGTTATCTGGAGACATCCTCTGATTGTGAACGTTGAACTTAGTCGATTATATATACATGGATCAAATCCTTATACGACACGACACTTCGCTTAACATCATTTTCAAGGATCAAAGCTATTTTCACTGATCAAACAATCTCGAAATTCCTTGAGTACTTAGAGTTCAACACAAAGAAAGTAGCACACGCTTCATAGCTAATATCTGATCTTTTGAAGATCATTTTGTGCTACTGATTCTTACACTCTTCACAATCTTTACATCACTTATACTTTATCAGGAAGAGTTTGTAATCTGAAAAGAGTCTTTTCAGAACTTTGTGTATCACATTATTTGTGAGTTGAGTAACTAAGAGTTTCAGTAGGCTGAGGTGTAAGTCCTTCTGAAGTGGGTGTGTACAAGAGTTGTACTGTAATTTCCAAAGTCTTTTAGTTATACCTTCTGGAAACAGAAGAAGGGGAGACGTAGAAGATTTTATCTTCGAACTTCCATAAACAACTGCTGCCTACTGTTTTTATTGTCTTTCAATTACTTCATCAGATTGTCTCTTCATCAGATTGTTTCCGCACGATTTATTGTAATCTAGGTGAAGGTATACGTACAAGATAAACTACTATCTCTAACAGGATTTTAGTACCTCATCAAAAGAGAAAGAAAAACGAGTAGAGTTTATTCACCCCTCTCTAAACTCAACTTCGATCCTCAACAATTGGTATCAGAGCAGGTTATTCTTGTTCGTGAAAATCTACAACAGATGGCACACTTTAGCAAGATCTCTATGTTCTCTAAGGAAGATTTTGATGATTGGAAGATTAGAATGCAAGCTCATCTTGCAGCACAAGATGATGACATGTGGTATGTCATCACAGATGGTCCATTGAAAATATTAAAGCCTAACACAGCTGTTGCTGTTACTGAGGGTGCACCGCAGATGGTTGAAAAATCAAGAAGTAAATGGACCAGTGAAGATAAGAAGAAAGCCAACCTTGATAATGTTGCAAAGGATATATTGTATAAAACTCTCGACAAGAACACTTTTAGCAAGATCAAAATGTGTTCTACTGCAAAAGATATTTGGGAAAAGCTCATTCAAATATGTGAAGGAAATGAGCAGACGAAAGAAAACAAACTGTCTGTAGCAATGCAGAAGTTCGAAAATATAAAAATGAGAGCTGGTGAAACTCTAAACGTGTTCGATGAAAGATTCAGTAGCCTGGTAAATGAGCTAACAGCTCTGGGTAAAGAGCATAACAATAGAGAAATAGCCCTCAAGGTGATGAGAGACTTACCTAGAGAATGGGATGTTAAAACAATGGCTATGAGAGTGTCCAAAGACTTGAACAAATTGGAACTGCACGACTTATTTGCAGATCTGAAAGCTTACGAGTTCGAATTGGAAGTAAGAAGTGGAGAAGAGCCTTCAAGCCTACCTACCAAGGCTCTTGCTGCTACTGCTACTGCCACTACCTCTTCTACTGCTGCTGCAGTTGTACCTCAAGCACTACCTACTGTGATCATTGACAGTACATTGGAGAAGACTGCTGAACAAATCAGTAGTGATGCTATGTCCTTATTTGTAAAGAAATTCGCCAGGTTCATGAAGAAGAACCATCGAACTTATCAGGGTCCCAATCGCAACTTCAAGAAAGATTCACCATCTGGTGATATGGGATGCTTTAACTGTGGAAAGATAGGTCACTTCATTGCTGATTGTCCTAAACCAAAGAAGGATGACCAGAAGAGAAAGGATCACAAGAGGAATGACAAAAAGTCCAGAAGAGATCGAAAAGAAATGATTGCTGAAGAATTCAAATGCAAATGGGCGGACTCTAGTTCTGAGTCATCTGATTCAGAAAGTCATTCCAGTGACAGTGATGCTGAAGAAGTCAAATGTATCATGGAAGACAATGATTCAACCTCGACATTTGGAGAGGTATTTGATTTTGACTCTAACGAATTTACACGAACTGATTTGATTGATGCACTACATGACATGGTAGAAGAGTATTCTAGACTTTCTCAATCATTTGAAGAAGTTAAGATCGAAAATAAGAACTTAAAGAATCAGAAGAGTAAGTTAACTTGCTTGCAAGTAGACAGCTGCAATGATTTACAAGTTAAGATGAGTAAATTAATAACTGAGAATGAAAGAGCCAAAGCAGATTACCAGAAGGTGCTTTCTGAAAACCAGAAGTTGTCGCTACTGGTAAATGCTTGGAAGAAGTCTTCTGTTTCACTGGAAAAGATGCAAGAATTACAAAAACAGTCAGGAGATAGGAGTGGTCTCGGTTTTTGTAATAATGAAGGCACTTCTGAAACGAATACTAAGCCAACACTGGATATGTGCAAAGGGAAATATATTCACTTTGTGAAATCCAGCGTGGTACAGAAACCAGAAGTACCTACTGCTTCAGTTGAAAGGAATATAAATCAGATGAACAGAAGAATGCACTATAGTCTGGGTTACGTTAAACCTAAGGAAAAAGTTGACCAGAGTTCTAGATTCAGAAAAGAATTCAACTATGGAAGACAACATCCTATGAAGGTTAAAAATTACCAGTACTACAACTCTAAACCTGTTCAGAAGAGATACAGACTGGAAAACAGAAACAGAATGGAGGAACAACACTTTAATATGCATACTGTTAGAAATAACAGACCTTCTGTTGCACACACATCTTTGGATACCCGAAGTACAAGGTCACCAAAAATTGTACAAATGTGGGTCCCCAAAGGACTGATAAGGCTTGGACCCAAATAGATTTGCGTACCAGATACTAAAATTTTTGTTTGCAGGAACAACAGAAGAAAGCAGAAGTCAGTAACTCTACATGGTATCTGGACATTGGATGTTCCAGACACATGACTGGACAGAAAAACCTACTTTCCGAGATAGTGAGTTGCAATGGACCAAAGATAAATTTTGGAGACAACTCAAAAGGTAAACCGTGGGTAAAGGTAAGATTATCCATGATAACATAACTATTAATGATGTGTTATTAGTTTACAATCCTTGTTACAATCTAATCAGCATTAGTCAACTATGTGATAATGGTTATTCTGTAGCTTTTCAGAAGCATTCATGTATAGTTAGAGATTCTGCTGATACTACTGTGTTAACTGAAAAGAGAGAAGACAACACTTACAGAGTCTCTTGGAACTCATATCATGTCAATACTCATACATGCTTAGTTGCTTATCTTAGCAATAAACACTACTATGGCACAAGAAATTGAATCATCTAAATTTCAAGTCAATCAATTATCTCAAGAAGCGGAATATAGTTAATGGATTACCTGATATTAATTTTGTTAAAAATCTTGTTTGTTCTGCTTGTCAGCTTGGGAAACAGATAAGATCCAGTTTCAAGAACAAATATAGCAAATCAACTTCAAGATGTCTGGAACTACTGCATATGGATCTATTTGGTCCAATCCCTATCATGAGCTTAGGGAGAATGAAATATACTCTTGTTGTTATTGATGATTTTTCTAGATTCACTTGGGTAATATTTCTCGCAGGAAAAGATCAAACCAGTAGCCTCCTGATCAAGCTTCTGAAAATGATTCAAAATGAAAAATCTACTTCCATCATTAAAATCAGAAGTGATCGGGGTACTGAGTTCACTAACAAGTATCTTGAGTTATATTTGAATGAACAGGGGATTCATCATGAATATTCAGCTGCCAGAACACCTCAACAAAATGGAGTACCTGAGAGGAGAAATAGAACTCTAAAAGAAGCAGCTAGAACAATGCTACCAGATGCAGACATCTCTCAGCGCTTCTAGGCTGAAGCTATCAAGACTGCTTGTTACACGCAAAACAGATCTATGGTCAACAAAAGGCACAATCAGACCCCTTATGAAATTTGGAAAGGGAAAAAGCCTAACGTATCTTATTTTCATGTGTTTGGTTGCAAATGTTTTGTACTAAATAATGGCAAAAATCATTTAACTGCATTTGATTCAAAATCAGATGCGGGACTATTTCTTGGTTACTCTAATGTAAGCAAAGCCTTTAGAATTTTCAACAATAGAACTCTTAATGTTGAAGAATCGATTCATGTTGTCTTCGATGAAGACATCAGTGCTCCTGAAATATCTAACATATCTGATTTAAGTAACAGGCTGGACATGATTCACTTGGAACTTGACAGTGAAGATGATGTAGAAGCAAACATCAAGGATCTTCAAAATCCAGAACCAGATATTCCGATGGTGGAAACAGAAGTACAGACTTTGGATCTATCAATACCAGCAGAAGACACTCAAGAACCTACTACTGGTTCCGTCGAGAACAATCTCAACATATCAAATCAGGAAGATATCCTTTTAAATCCTTTTATCTGGAGAAAATCTCATCCTCCATCATTGGTTATTGGTAATCCAGCAGCGCCTTTGAGAACCAGAAGGCAAATGCTTAATGAATACATGAATGCTGCTTTTATATCTCAGGATGAACCAAAGAAAATTGAAGAAACTCTTCTGGATCCTAGTTGGATTGAAGCCATGCAAGAAGAGCTGAATCAATTCAAACGAAATGATGTTTGGTTTCTAGTGCCTAGACCATCTAACCAAGCTGTCATTGGAACTCGGTGGGTATTTAGAAACAAACTCAATGAAGGAGGCACAGTGGTGAGAAATAAATCAAGATTGGTTGCTCAAGGTTTCAGACAAGAAGAAGGAATAGACTTTGATGAGACCTACGCACCAGTAGCAAGGCTCGAAGCAATCAGAATATTCTTAGCCTTTGCTGCTTTCAAGAATTTCAAAGTATATCAAATGGATGTGAAGAGTGCTTTTCTGAATGGTCTCTTACAAGAAGAAGTCTACGTCGAAGAACCTCAAGGTTTTATCGATCATTTCTCACCTCATCACGTGTTTAAATTACACAAAGCTTTATATGGTCTAAAACAAGCACCTAGAGCTTGGTATGACACCTTATCACAATTTCTTATCGATCATGACTTTACCATTAGAGCAGTAGACAAAACTCTGTTTACTTTAGTCAAGAATAAGCATATTCTTTTAGTACAGATCTATGTTGATGATATTATTTTTGGGTCAACTAACCCCAAATTATGTGCAAAGTTTGGAAAATTGATGCAGGATAAATTCGAAATGAGTATGATGGGAGAATTAACATTCTTCTTAGGATTACAGATTAAGCAACTGGATATTGGAATTTTTATAAATCAAGCCAAGTATACCAAGGAGCTTCTGAAAAAGTTCGGTATGGAAGCATGCTCTGCTGCTTCTACTCCAATGAGCTCATCTATTAAACTTGATAAAGATGAAAGAGGAATTCCAGTAGAGGTAACTCAATATCGTGGTCTTATTGGTTCTTTATTATATCTAACTGCTAGTAGGCCAAATATCATGTTTGCTGTTTGTATTTGTGCTAGATTTCAATCTAACCCCAAACAATCTCATTATATTGCTGCTAAACGTATTTTGAAGTACTTAAAAGGAACTCAAAATGTCGGCTTATGGTATCCCAATGATTCATCATTAAATCTTATTGGATATTCAGATGCTGATTATGCAGGTTGCAAACTAGACCGAAAAAGCACAAGTGGTTTTTGTCAATTTCTTGGTGATAGGCTGATATCCTGGTTTAATAAGAAGCAGACTTCCATAGCCACATCTACTGCAGAAGCAGAATATCTGGCTGCTGGAAGCTGCTGCTCTCAGATATTGTGGATTCAACAACAGTTAAGAGACTATGGGATTCAAGCCTCCGAATCACCTATATTCTGTGACAATATCAGTGCAATTGCAATCACACAAAATCCAGTATTTCATTCCAGAACGAAGCACATAGACATCAGACATCATTTCATCAGATATCATGTGCAAAAGAAGAACATTCGTCTGTAATACGTTTCTACTGATCAACAAACAGCAGATATCTTCACAAAACCTTTACCAGAAAATAAGTTTTCTTACTTTCGTAACTCTCTTGGTTTGATAGATTTAACTTGATTATTATTATATGTTATCGTGGTTTAGCTTTTATGATTACTCGGTTATTTATCGTATTTAACTAACAGTAAGTCATTTGCAGAAAAGCAGAAAGGAAGGTCAAGTACGTAAACTGAAATTTTATTAGAAACCATTCCAGTACATTACACGATGCAGAAGTAAAAACAGTAGATCTACAAATGCTATTTAACCAGAAGCATTACATTTAGCTTTTGTCTTCTGTAATATGAGCAGCCTGCAATTTGTTTGCAAAGTACTTCAACAGGAACAAGAGATTCCAGCAAGCTTAAGGCCTAGAAAGAATCTAGCAAGCTTGGGTCTTGTCAGCACTAATGTATTTTTAGATGCCTTACATGGCATCATAGATGATATCAGCATCATCGATCAACCAGCACTCTCTTATTGCATTAGCATGCTTCTGGAAGGAATCGATGCTACATTTCAATATCAATGGAAGCAACAGATCTATTTGACTGTGGACACTACAACTCCAGGAGTGTGTTTCAAGGATCATTTCGTAAAGAATGATATCCCCAAACTTCCTTCTGAACATTTCTACGGCTCCTGGATCAAACTCTAACTCTCTTTTAACTTGAGTTTTCATTTTAGATTGTGTATGTTTCATTTCGTTCAAGTTGTGCAGGTATTTATAGAAGAAACAAAGACCCTTGCGACCGTTCATTTCGACGGTTCAGATTGAAAGATTGCCAAGAGTCACTTGTCGCCTTAATGACCACTTATTAGTTGCATTTACCGAGGGGGAACAATATCTTAGTCAGACTAAGATTTTGACACCTTTTCAGAAAACAGATAGAATGTTTGTCTTTTCGATAAAACTACGAGTCTGCTGGTTTTGTTAAAGTGCTAAAATATTTCAGCACCCTGAAACTTCCAGTAGATGTTATCATAAAACGAAAAATTTCTCTCTGATTTTTTTAGTAACCGTCTGGACAGTCCGCCTTTTTCAAATTTTTAAAATCATTCGTATATCTGACAATTTCTGCAAATCTTTTCAAACACTCAACCAAAAACATACTGACACGTGTCTTTATGTTTATTTGACGGCTGTATATTTATTTTAAATTTCACCTTTTTCATCTTTACTGTTTCATAACTGTTGTTATTCAGCTACTGCTTTCTCTCCAACATCTCTAACTACTGCAAATTGTATCTGATTCTATCCTCATACAGAAATGGCCGGAGCATATATTCTCAACGCATATCAAGTAAATTTTGCTTCTGTTCTCAACGTCAAGGATAAGAATCTCGTCAAAATGTTTCAAGACATTGAGAAATCAGGACCTAGAAAATTCCTTGAAGCACCAGCTGTTATTTACAAAAATGTTCTCCTGGATTTTTACGCTAAAGCGACAGTGCATGAAGGAAAGATTGTTCATTCTCAAGGAGATGCATCCATCTCCATTGATGCCACACTTTTGGGAGCGACCTTTCTTCTCCCACTCTCAGGTATTTTTGAACTATCTGATATCTCCAAGATAGATATGTCTATTGCGCTCAACTCTTTCTCAGCCTCTGGAGAAGAATTGTCTCCTTCTTGTCACAAGAAATTACTCAAAATGGAATATCAAATTCTGGCCGATATTGTGGCAAAGGCCATTTTAATCAAAGCCGGAACTTTCGACAATTTGACTAAGGAGAAATTTCAAGTGATGACTGCCATCACTAAGGGAATCAAAGTGGACTAGAGTCGTTTCCTCTTCAGAATCATGAAAGACATGGTTGTCAAGAAAAGTTCTGGATTCGCTGTTCAAATCAGCGCAATGCTCAAGGATGATGGTTTCGCCTCTACCAGTGATCAAGATGCTGCTTCAGTATCCATGATTGATGCTGAAAACGTACTCGCTTTAAGGCCTAAGCCAACCGTGGCTGAATTTGTCGCCTTGAAAAAGGAGATCGGAGAAACTGCCTCTGAGATTCAAAAACCTCAAAGGACAATTAAAAGGAAAAGAGTGATCATTTCGACTGATTCAGACAAAACAACATCAGAAGAGTCAGCTGCTGCTGTTCAACCACCCGTACCAACTCCAACCAAGAAGAAAGCTCGCACCGTTCTAAAGATCAAGAAGACAGCAGCACTGTCTGAGATTGAGAAAGTACCTATCAGACAGGTATTTCCAGAAGTAGTTCCTTCTGTTCGATCCACTGTTCCTACGTCTGTACAAGCTACTGCAACTATTCCAGCACCATCTACTGCTCCTGCTTTCAAGCCATCGTCTGGAATAGTAATTTGAGAATCAACAAGCGGGTCTTCTGCATTCCGACCCACTTTTACTATTTCATCATCAGATAAAGGCAAAGGAAAAATGATCGAAGAACCACCAGTTTTTGGACTCAAAACAGCTGTAACCACCGGTGTTGATCTTCATCTGGCAGAAATTGAAAGCTCTGCAGATGATGAAATAAATTTTTTTGATGAGTGGCACACGGTCCGACTCTTCCATTCTTTTGCCTACATCAAGACAAAAAGAACCTATGCAAAAATGTTGAACGCAGAGAAGAAAATTTTTCAGCTTGCAAAAACTAAAAATATCATCGAGGCCCTGCGCAGAAGGAATTTTATCCTCGATCAGCTGAAATGTCAGAAGCTAGAATCAGTTCTGAAAGTTCTTGAATCGAATTTTGATCCTGCTGTTCCTACTGCTGTTCAGGATCAAAACGTTATTTTGATTCTTTCTGACAAGTTAAAACAGATACGTGAGCAACTTCTTGCTCAAGAACAGGGTTTTGGCGAGCCTATTGTATATCACGTCGGCCTTGTTCCAGACTTTCATCAGATTCAGACAGTTGAGGAAAGGAATACAGCCTTCCCAAAGGCTTCTGCTCTCAGTACTTTTGCTTCTCCAACAAGGCCCATTCCGTCATCGTCTCTGTTATCTGTACATGAACTGGCTTCGGTTGAAGAAGTCATTGAGTCGATTGTTCCAACGGTTTCTACCACTCAGGAAGCAGAACCGGCTACTTCATTGCCACCCTCTCCCTCTCCGACCCCAGTGCAACATATGGCAGAACCAGATGCTACATCTCTCTTGCCAAATTTAGAGAAATTTTCTGCTGCTCATCAAGCAGAAATGCATATTCTTCTGAATCAGCCTTCTGCACCTTCAACTGCAGAACCATCAGACTCACCTGCTTTCATTGCACCAACGGAAGAGAATTTGGCCTCTGACTTGGCCGTTCCCGCTGAAAAATTGCTCCCCCGCTGGTTGCTGTTGAACCCACTGTCTCTACTCTTCCGGAAGAAAGCTCAGCAGACCCTGGTCCTTCTACTGCTTTGATGGACACTAATCTCGTTTCTACTGCGTTGACTATCTCTCATCCTGTTCTGACTCAGACGAACTCTCGTCTTGCTGAGATTAAGCAACGTATGCTTGAGCGACCTTCCTCTTCAGAATCAGATGCATTCAACTTGGAATTTCAAATTGAGACTCTTCAACGGGCACTCAACAACGTGTCAGATTTAGTCAAACGAATGTCCTGTGAAAGCATTTCAGAATTCAGTGGTGCTCAATCTTTCAGAGAACGAATGGGCAAACACATTTATAACACGGCGGAAACCATGGACAAGATGCATGCTGAAACCATCGTTTTCAGACAGGCTATATCGAGAAATCACAGTAACATCATGCTTGCTCAAACTGATATACTCAACCGAATCACCGAGCATGATGATCTCTTCCGATCATTTTTCACTTCCTTGGAACTTATGGATGCCAAGATTGATTCTCAAAATCAATCTCTCACTACACTGAATGATCGCATCTCTACTCAAGCTCCGTATCTGGAGATGTTAACCAATGGCATTCAGAACCTATCTGGAAGAATGAATGATCTCTTGGCTCATGTGGTTGCCGCTGATTCCAAAAAGGGGGAAGTAAGAAGAGATCCAGCAGAAGCTAGGCAATCAGAAGCTGAAGCTGAACCTTCAGAGAAGAAGTCATCTACAGGGATATCGAAACTGATTGATTATTTACTTTGATACTTTATTGACATTATCCTTTTGCTTAATGATTATATGCTTAATTTATCGCTTTTCTACTGTTTAGGTTTTGGCATCACCACAAAGGGGGAAATTGTTAGACATGAATTTTATTGTGGCGATGTTAACTAAAATCAGCAGACCAGAACAGTAGACTCACTTATCAGAAGCTACTGGTCTAGTAAAACTAAAGCAGTAGAAAAGATAGAAATACAGAACCAGTAGAAGACGTTGCCTAACGTTACTACTTTAATTGTTACCGTTAAAGTTCCTAGTACTAGTATTAATTGCAGCATTAAATACTATACGAAGTCATTTAATGCACTTTACCCAATTAAGTATAAAACAAGACTGATTGTTTTATAGCTTTTCTGCAGGAACCTCTTTTGGTAATAAAGCTGATTGTATCAGTTATCTGGAGACATCCTCTAATTGTGAGCGTTGAACTCAGTCGATTATATATACATGGATCAAATCCTTATACGACACGACACTTCGCTTAACATCATTTTCAAGGATCAAAGCTATTTTCACTGATCAAAAAATCTCGAAATTCATTGAGTACTTAGAGTTCAACACAAACAAAAGTAGCACACGCTTCATAGCTAATATCTGATCTTTTGAAGATCATCTTGTGCTACTGATTCTTACACTCTTCACAATCTTTACATCACTTATACTTTATCTGGAAGAGTTTGTAATCTGAAAAGAGTCTTTTCAGAACTTTGTGTATCACATTATTTGTGAGTTGAGTAACTAAGAGTATCAGTAGGCTGAGGTGTAAGTCCTTCTGAAGTGGGTGTGTACAAGAGTTGTACTGTAATTTCCAAAGTCTTTTAGTTATACCTTCTGGAAACAGAAGAAGGGGAGACGTAGAAGATTTTATCTTCGAACTTCCATAAACAACTGCTGCCTACTGTTTTTATCTTCTTTCAATTACTTCATCAGATTGTTTCCGCACGATTTATTGTAATCTAGGTGAAGGTATACGTACAAGATAAACTACTATCTCTAACAGGATTTTAGTACCTCATCAGAAGAGAAAGAAAAAAGAGTAGAGTTTATTCACCCCCCTCTAAACTCAACTTCGATCCTCAACAATTGGTATCAGAGCAGGTTATTCTTGTTCGTGAAAATCTACAACAGATGGCACACCTTAGCAAAATCCCTATGTTCTCTAAGGAAGATTTTGATGATTGGAAGATTAGAATGCAAGCTCATCTTGCAGCACAAGATGATGACATGTGGTATGTCATCACAGATGGTCCATTGAAAATATTAAAGCCTAACACAGCTGTTGCTGTTACTAAGGGTGCACCGCAGATGGTTGAAAAATCAAGAAGTAAATGGACCAGTGAAGATAAGAAGAAGGCCAACCTTGATAATGTTGCAAAGGATATATTGTATAAGACTCTCGACAAGAACACTTTTAGCAAGATCAAAATGTGTTCTACTGCAAAAGATATTTGGGAAAAGCTCATTCAAATATGTGAAGGAAATGAGTAGACGAAAGAAAACAAACTGTCTGTAGCAATGCAGAAGTTCGAAAATATAAAAATGAGAGCTGGTGAAACTCTAAACGTGTTCGATGAAAGATTCAGTAGCCTGGTAAATGAGCTAACAGCTCTGGGTAAAGAGCATAACAATAGAGAAATAGCCCTCAAGGTGATGAGAGACTTACCCAGAAAATGGGATGTTAAAACAATGGCTATGAGAGTGTCCAAAGACTTGAACAAATTGGAGCTGCACGACTTATTTGCAGATCTGAAAGCTTACGAGTTCGAATTGGAAGTAAGAAGTGGAGAAGAGCCTTCAAGCCTACCTACCAAGGCTCTTGCTGCTACTGCTACTGCCACTACCTCTTCTACTGCTGTTGCAGTTGTACCTCAAGCACTACCTACTGTGATCATTGACAGTACATTGGAGAAGACTGCTGAACAAATCAGTAGTGATGCTATGACCTTATTTGTAAAGAAATTCTCCAGGTTCATGAAGAAGAACCATCGAACTTATCAGGGTCCCAATCGCAACTTCAAGAAAGATTCACCATCTGGTGATATGGGATGCTTTAACTGTGGAAAGATAGGTCACTTCATTGCTGATTGTCCTAAACCAAAGAAGGATAACCAGAAGAGAAAGGATCACAAGAGGAATGACAAAAAGTCCAGAAGAGATCGAAAAGAAATGATTGCTGAAGAATTCAAATCCAAATGGGCGGACTCTAGTTCTGAGTCATCTGATTCAGAAAGTCATTCCAGTGACAGTGATGCTGAAGAAGTCAAATGTCTCATGGAAGACAATGATTCAACCTCGACATTTGGAGAGGTATTTGATTTTGACTCTAACGAATTTACACGAACTGATTTGATTGATGCACTACATGACATGGTAGAAGAGTATTCTAGACTTTCTCAATCATTTGAAGAAGTTAAGATCGAAAATAAGAACTTAAAGAATCAGAAGAGTAAGTTAACTTGCTTGCAAGTAGACAGCTGCAATGATTTACAAGTTAAGATGAGTAAATTAATAACTGAGAATGAAAGAGCCAAAGCAGATTACCAGAAGGTGCTTTCTGAAAACCAGAAGTTGTCGCTACTGGTAAATGCTTGGAAGAAGTCTTCTGTTTCACTGGAAAAGATGCAAGAATTACAAAAACAGTCAGGAGATAGGAGTGGTCTCGGTTTTTGTAATAATGAAAGCACTTTTGAAACGAATACTAAGCCAACACTGGATATGTGCAAAGGGAAATATATTCACTTTGTGAAATCCAGCGTGGTACAGAAACCAGAAGTACCTACTGCTTCAGTTGAAAGGAATATAAATCAGATGAATAGAAGAATGCACTATAGTCTGGGTTACGTTAAACATAAGGAAAAAGTTGACCAGAGTTCTAGATTCAGAAAAGAATTCAACTATGGAAGACAACATCCTATGAAGGTTAAAAATTACCAGTACTACAACTCTAAACCTGTTCAGAAGAGATACAGACTGGAAAACAGAAACAGAAGGGAGGAACAACACTTTAATATGCATACTGTTAGAAATAACAGACCTTCTGTTGCACACACATCTTTGGATACCCGAAGTACAAGGTCACCAAAAATTGTACAAATGTGGGTCCCCAAAGGACTGATAAGGCTTGGACCCAAATAGATTTGGGTACCAGATACTAAAATTTGTGTTTGCAGGAACAACAGAAGAAAGCAGAAGTCAGTAACTCTACATGGTATCTGGACAGTGGATGTTCCAGACACATGACTGGACAGAAAAACCTACTTTCCTAGATAGTGAGTTGCAATGGACCAAAGATAAATTTTGGAGACAACTCAAAAGGTAAACCGTGGGTAAAGGTAAGATTATCCATGGTAACATAACTATTAATGATGTGTTATTAGTTGACAATCTTTGTTACAATCTAATCAGCATTAGTCAACTATGTGATAATGGTTATTCTGTAGCTTTTCAGAAGCATTCATGTATAGTTAGAGATTCTGCTGATACTACTGTTTTAACTGGAAAGAGAGAAGGCAACACTTACAGAGTCTCTTGGAACTCATATCATGTCAATACTCCTACATGCTTAGTTGCTTATCTTAGCAATAAACACTGGCTATGGCACAAGAAATTGAATCATCTGAATTTCAAGTCAATCAATTATCTCAAGAAGCAAAATATAGTTAATGGATTACCTGATATTAATTTTGTTAAAAATCATGTTTGTTCTGCTTGTCAGCTTGGGAAACAGATAAGATCCAGTTTCAAGAACAAAGATATCAAATCAACTTCAAGATGTCTGGAACTACTGCATATGTATCTATTTGGTCCAATCCCTATCATGAGCTTAGGGAGAATGAAATATACTCTTGTTGTTATTGATGATTTTTCTAGATTCACTTGGGTAATATTTCTCGCAGGAAAAGATCAAACCAGTAGCCTCCTGATCAAGCTTCTGAAAAGATTCAAAATGAAAAATCTACTTCCATCATTAAAATCAGAAGTGATCGGGGTACTGAGTTCACTAACAAGTATCTTGAGTTATATTTGAATGAACAGGGGATTCATCATGAATATTCAGCTGTCAGAACACCTCAACAAAATGGAGTAGCTGAGAGGAGAAATAGAACTCTAAAAGAAGCAGCTAGAACAATGCTAGCAGATGCAGACATCTCTCAGCGCTTCTGGGCTGAAGCTATCAATACGGCTTGTTACACGCAAAACAGATCTATGGTCAACAAAAGGCACAATCAGAACCCTTATGAAATTTGTAAAGCGAAAAAGCCTAACGTATCTTATTTTCATGTGTTTGGTTGCAAATGTTTTGTACTAAATAATGGCAAAAATCATTTAACTGCATTTGATTCAAAATCAGATGAGGGACTATTTCTTGGTTACTCTGATGTAAGCAAAGCCTTTAGAATTTTCAACAATAGAACTCTTAATGTTGAAGAATCGATTCATGTTGTCTTCGATGAAGACATCAGTGCTCCTGAAATCTCTAACATATCTGATTTAAGTAACAGGCTGTACATGATTCACTTGGAACTTGACAGTGAAGATGATGTAGAAGCAAACATCAAGGATCTTCAAAATCCAGAACCAGATATTCCGATGGTGGAAACAGAAGTACAGACTTTGGATCTACCAATACCAGCAGAAGACACTCAAGAACCTACTACTGGTTCCGTCGAGAACAATCTCAACATATCAAATCAGGAAGATATCCTTTTAAATCCTTTTATCTGGAGAAAATCTCATCCTCCATCATTGGTTATTGGTAATCCAGCAGCGCCTTTGAGAACCAGAAGGCAAATGCTTAATGAATACATGCATGCTGCTTTTATATCTCAGGATGAACCAAAGAAAATTGAAGAAACTCTTCTGAATCCTAGTTGGATTGAAGCCATGCAAGAAGAGTTGAATCAATTCAAACGAAATGAAGTTTGGTTTCTAGTGCCTAGACCATCTCACCAAGCTGTCATTGGAACTCGGTGGGTATTTAGAAACAAACTCAATGAAGGAGGCACAGTGGTGAGAAATAAAGCAAGATTGGTTGCTCAAGGTTTCAGACAAGAAGAAGGAATAGACTTTGATGAGACCTACGCACCAGTAGCAAGGCTCGAAGCAATCAGAATATTCTTAGCCTTTGCTGCTTTCAAGAATTTCAAAGTATATCAAATGGATGTGAAGAGTGCTTTTCTGAATGGTCTCTTACAAGAAGAAGTCTACGTCGAACAACCTCCAGGTTTTATCAATCATTTCTCACCTCATCACGTGTTTAAATTACACAAAGCTTTATATGGTCTAAAACAAGCACCTAGAGCTTGGTATGACACCTTATCACAATTTCTTATCGATCATGACTTTACCATTGGAGCAGTAGACAAAACTCTGTTTACTTTAGTCAAGAATAAGCATATTCTTTTAGTACAGATCTATGTTGATGATATTATTTTTGGGTCAACTAACCCCAAATTATGTGCAAAGTTTGGAAAATTGATGCAGGATAAATTCGAAATGAGTATGATGGGAGAATTAACATTCTTCTTAGGATTACAGATTAAGCAACTGGATACTGGAATTTTTATAAATCAAGCCAAGTATACCAAAGAGCTTCTGAAAAAGTTCGGTATGGAAGCATGCTCTGCTGCTTCTACTCCAATGAGCTCATCTATTAAACTTGATAAAGATGAAAGAGGAATTCCAGTAGAGGTAACTCAATATCGTGGTCTTATTGGTTCTTTATTATATCTAACTACCAGTAGGCCAGATATCATGTTTGATGTTTGTATTTGTGCTAAATTTCAATCTAACCCCAAACAATCTCATTATATTACTGCTAAACGTATTTTGAAGTACTTAAAAGGAACTCAAAATGTCGGCTTATGGTATCCCAATGATTCATCATTAAATCTTATTGGATATTCAGATGCTGATTATGCAGGTTGCAAACTAGACCGAAAAAGCACAAGTGGTTTTTTTCAATTTCTTGGTGATAGGCTGATATCCTGGTTTAGCAAGAAGCAGACTTCCATATATAGCCACATCTACTGCAGAAGCAGAATATCTGGCTGCTGGAAGCTGTTGCTCTCAGATATTGTGGATTCAGCAACAGTTAAGAGACTATGGGATTCAAGCCTCCGAATCACCTATATTCTGTGACAATACCAGTGCAATTGCAATCACACAAAATCCAGTACTTCATTCCAGAACGAAGCACATAGACATCAGAAATCATTTCATCAGAGATCATGTGCAAAAGAAGAACATTCATCTGGAATACGTTTCTACTGATCAACAAACAGCAGATATCTTCACAAAACCTTTACCAGAAAATAAGTTTTCTTACTTTCGTAACTCTCTTGGTTTGATAGATTTAACTTGATTATTATCTGTTATCGTGGTTTAGCTTTTATGATTACTCGGTTATTTATCGTATTTAACTAACAGTAAGTCATTTCCAGAAAAGCAGAAGGGAAGGTCAAGTACGTAAACTAAAATTTTATTAGAAACCATTCCAGTACATTACACGATGCAGAAGTAAAAACAGTAGATCTACAAATGCTATTTAACCAGAAGCATTACATTTAGCTTTTGTCTTCTGTAATATGAGCAGCCTGCAATTTGTTTGCAAAGTACTTCAACAGGAACAAGAGATTCCAGCAAGCTTAAGGCCTAGAAAGAATCTAGCAAGCTTGGGTCTTGTCAGCACTAATGTATTTTTAGATGCCTTACAGGGCATCATAGATGATATCAGCATCATCGATCAACCAGCACTCTCTTATTGCATTAGCATGCTTCTGGAAGGAATCGATGCTACATTTCAATATCAATGGAAGCAACAGATCTATTTGACTGTGGACACTACAACTCCAGGAGTGTGTTTCAAGGATCATTACGTAAAGAATGAAATCCCCAAACTTCCTTCTGAACATTTCTTCGGCTCCTGGATCAAACTATAACTCTCTTTTAACTTGAGTTTTCATTTTAGATTATGTATGTTTCATTTCGTTCAAGTTGTGCAGGTATTTATAGAAGAAACAAAGACCCTTGCGACCGTTAATTTCGACGGTTCAGATTGAAAGATTGCCAATAGTCACTTGTCGCCTTATTGACCACTTATTAGTTGCATTTACCGAGGGGGAACAATATCTTAGTCAGACTAAGATTTTGACACCTTTTCAGAAAACAGATAAAATGTTTGTCTTTTCGATAAAACTACGAGTCTGCTGGTTTTGTCAAAGTGCTCAAATATTTCAGCACCCTGAAACTTCCAGCAGACGTTATCATAAAACGACAAATTTCTCTCTGATTTTTTTTAGTAACCGTCTGGACAGTCCGCCTTTTTCAAAATTTTAAAATCATTCGTATATCTGACAATTTCTGCAAATCTTTTCAAACACTCAACCAAAAACATAATGACACGTGTCTTTATGTTTATTTGACGGCTGTATATTTATTTTAAATTTCACCTTTTTCATCTTTACTGTTTCATAACTGTTGTTATTCAGCTACTGTTTTCTCTCCAACATCTCTAACTACTGCAAATTGTATCTGATTCTATCCTCATACAGAAATGGCCGGAGCATATATTCTCAATGCATATCAAGCAAATTTTGCTTCTGTTCTCAACGTCAAGGATAAGAATCTCGTCAAAATGTTTCAAGACATTGAGAAATCTGGACTTAGAAAATTCCTGGAAGCACCAGCTGTTATTTACAAAAATGCTCTCCTGGATTTTTACGCTAAAGCGACAGTGCATGAAGGAAAGATTGTTCATTCTCAAGGAGATGCATCCATCTCCATTGATGCCAAACTTTTGGGAGCGACCTTTCTTCTCCCACTCTCAGGTATTTCTGAACTATCCGATATCTCCAAGATAGATATGTCTATTGCGCTCAACTCTTTCTCAGCCTCTGGAGAAGAATTGTCTCCTTCTTGTCACAAGAAATTACTCAAAATGGAATATCAAATTCTGGCCGATATTGTGGCAAAAGCCATTTTAATCAAAGCCGGAACTTTCGACAATTTGACTAAGGAGAAAGTTCAAGTGATGACTGCCATCACTAAGGGAATCAAAGTGGACTGGAGTCGTTTCCTCTTCAGAATCATGAAAGACATGGTTGTCAAGAAAAGTTCTGGATTCGCTGTTCAAATCAGCGCAATGCTCAAGGATGATGGTTTCGCCTCTACCAGTGATCAAGATGCTGCTTCAGTATCCATGATTGATGCTGAAAACGTACTCGCTTTAAGGCCTAAGCCAACCGTGGCTGAATTTGTCGCCTTGAAAAAGGAGATCGGAGAAACTGCCTCTGAGATTCAAAAACCTCAAAGGACAATTAAAAGGAAAAGAGTGATCATTTCGACTGATTCAGACAAAACAACATCAGAAGAGTCTGCTGCTGCTGTTCAACCACCCGTACCAACTCCAACCAAGAAGAAAGCTCGCACCGTTCTAAAGAACAAGAAGACAGCAGCACTGTCTGAGATTGAGAAAGTATCTATCAGACAGGTATTTCCAGAAGTAGCTCCTTCTGTTCGATCCACTGTTCCTACGTCTGTACAAGCTACTGCATCTATTCCAGCACCATCTACTGCTGCTGCTTTCAAGCCATCGTCTGGAATAGTAATTCGAGAATCAACAAGCGGGTCTTCTGCATTCCGACCCACTTTTACTATTTCATCATCAGATAAAGGCAAAGGAAAAATGATCGAAGAACCACCAATTTTTGGACTCAAAACAGCTGTAACCACCGGTGTTGATCTTCATCTGGCAGAAATCGAAAGCTCTGCAGATGATGAAATAATTTTTTTTGATGAGTGGCACACGGTCCGACTCTTCCATTCTTTTGCCTACATCAAGAAAAAAGGAACCTATGCAAAAATGTTGAACGCAGAGAAGAAAATTTTTCAGCTTGCAAAAACTAAAAATATCATTTAGGCCCTGCGCAGAAGGAGTTTTATCCTCGATCAGCTGAAATGTCAGAAGCTAGAATCGGTTCTGAAAGTTCTTGAATCGAATTTTGATCCTGCTGTTCCTACTGTTGTTCAGGATCAAAACGTTATTTTGATTCTTTCTAACAAGTTAAAACAGATACGTGAGCAACTTCTTGCTCAAGAACAGTGTTTTGGCGAGCCTATTGTATATCACGTCGGCCTTGTTCCAGACTTTCATCAGATTCAGACAGTTGAGGAAAGGAATACAGCCTCCCCAAAGGCTTCTGCTCTCAGTACTCCTGCTTCTCCAACAAGGCCCATTCTGTCATCGTCTCTGTTATCATTACATGAACTGGCTTCGGTTGAAGAAGTCATTGAGTCGATTGTTCCAACGGTTTCTACCACTCAGGAAGCAGAACCGGCTACTTCATTGCCACCCTCTCCCTCTCCGACCCCAGTGCAACATATGGCAGAACCAGATGCTACATCTCTCTTGCCAAATTTAGAGAAATTTTCTGCTGCTCATCAAGCAGAAATGCATATTCTTCTGAATCAGCCTTCTGCACCTTCAACTGCAGAACCATCAGACTCACCTGCTTTCATTGCACCAACGGAAGAGAATTTGGCCTCTGACTTGGCCGTTCCCGCTGAAAAATTGCTCCCCCGCTGGTTGCTGTTGAACCCACTGTCTCTACTCTTCCGGAAGAAAGCTCAGCAGACCCTGGTCCTTCTACTGCTTTGATGGACACTAATCTCGTTTCTACTGCGTTGACTATCTCTCATCCTGTTCTGACTCAGACGAACTCTCGTCTTGCTGAGATTAAGCAACGTATGCTTGAGCGACCTTCCTCTTCAGAATCAGATGCATTCAACTTGGAATTTCAAATTGAGACTCTTCAACGGGCACTCAACAACGTGTCAGATTTAGTCAAACGAATGTCCTGTGAAAGCATTTCAGAATTCAGTGGTGCTCAATCTTTCAGAGAACGAATGGGCAAACACATTTATAACACGGCGGAAACCATGGACAAGATGCATGCTGAAACCATCGTTTTCAGACAGGCTATATCGAGAAATCACAGTAACATCATGCTTGCTCAAACTGATATACTCAACCGAATCACCGAGCATGATGATCTCTTCCGATCATTTTTCACTTCCTTGGAACTTATGGATGCCAAGATTGATTCTCAAAATCAATCTCTCACTACACTGAATGATCGCATCTCTACTCAAGCTCCGTATCTGGAGATGCTAACCAATGACATTCAGAACCTATCTGGAATAATGAATGATCTCTTGGCTCATGTGGGTTGCCGCTGATGACAAAAAGGGGGAAGTTAGAAGAGATCCAGCAGAATCTAGGCAATCAGAAGCTGAAGCTGAACCTTAAGACAGAAGACTTCAAGATCCTCAGAATGAAGAAGTCATCTACAGGGATATCGAAACTGATTGATTATTTACTTTGATACTTTATTGACATTATCCTTTTGCTTAATGATTATCTGCTTTATTTATCGCTTTTCTACTGTTTAGGTTTTGGCATCACCACAAAGGGGGAAATTGTTAGACATGAATTTTATTGTGGCGATGTTAACTAAAATCAGCAGACCAGAACAGTAGACTCACTTATCAGAAGCTACTGGTCTAGTAAAACTAAAGCAGTAGAAAGGATAGAAATACAGAACCAGTAGAAGACGTTGCCTAACGTTACTACTTTAATTGTTACCGTTAAAGTTCCTAGTACTAGTATTAATTGCAGCATTTAATACTATACGGAGTCATTTTATGCACTTTACCCAATTAAGTATAAAACAAGACTGATTGTTTTATAGCTTTTCTGCAGGAACCTCTTTTGGTAATAAAGCTGATTGTATCAGTTATCTGGAGACATCCTCTGATTGTGAACGTTGAACTCAGTCGATTATATATACATGGATCAAATCCTTATACGACACGACACTTCGATTAACATCATTTTCAAGGATCAAAGCTATTTTCACTGATCAAACAATCTCGAAATTCCTTGAGTACTTAGAGTTCAACACAAAGAAAAGTAGCACACGCTTCATAGCTAATATCTGATCTTTTGAAGATCATCTTGCGCTACTGATTCTTACACTCTTCACAATCTTTACATCACTTATACTTTATCAGGAAGAGTTTGTAATCTGAAAAGAGTCTTTTCAGAACTTTGTGTATCACATTATTTGTGAGTTGAGTAACTAAGAGTTTTAGTAGGCTGAGGTGTAAGTCCTTATGAAGTGGGTGTGTACAAGAGTTGTACTGTAATTTCCAAAGTCTTTTAGTTATACCTTCTGGAAACAGAAGAAGGGGAGACGTAGAAGATTTTATCTTCGAACTTCCATAAACAACTGCTGCCTACTGTTTTTATTGTCTTTCAATTACTTCATCAGATTGTTTCCGCACGATTTATTTTAATCTAGGTGAAGGTATACGTACAAGATAAACTACTATCTCTAACATGATTTTAGTACCTCATCAGAAGAGAAAGAAAAACGAGTAGAGTTCATTCACCCCCATCTAAACTCAACTTCGATCCTCAACAATTGGTATCAGAGCAGGTTATTCTTGTTCGTGAAAATCTACAACAGATGGCACACTTTAGCTAGATCCCTATGTTCTCTAAGGAAGATTTTGATGATTGGAAGATTAGAATGCAAGCTCATCTTGCAGCACAAGATGATGACATGTGGTATGTCATCACAGATGGTCCATTGAAAATATTAAAGCCTAACACAGCTGTTGCTGTTACTGAGGGTGCACCGCAGATGGTTGAAAAATCAAGAAGTGAATGGACCAGTGAAGATAAGAAGAAGGCCAACCTTGATAATGTTGCAAAGGATATATTGTATAAAACTCTCGACAAGAACACTTTTAGCAAGATCAAAATGTGTTCTACTGCAAAAGATATTTGGGAAAAGCTCATTCAAATATGTGAAGGAAATGAGCAGACGAAAGAAAACAAACTGTCTGTAGCAATGCAGAAGTTCGAAAATCTAAAAATGAGAGCTGGTGAAACTCTAAACGTGTTCGATGAAAGATTCAGTAGCCTGGTAAATGAGCTAACAGCTCTGGGTAAAGAGCATAACAATAGAGAAATAGCCCTCAAGGTAATGAGAGCCTTACCCAGAGAATGGGATGTTAAAACAATGGCTATGAGAGTGTCCAAAGACTTGAACAAATTGGAACTGCACGACTTATTTGCAGATCTGAAAGCTTACGAGTTCGAATTGGAAGTAAGAAGTGGAGAAGAGCCTTCAAGCCTACCTACCAAGGCTCTTGCTGCTACTGCTACTGCCACTACCTCTTCTACTGCTGTTGCAGTTGTACCTCAAGCACTACCTACTGTGATCATTGACAGTACATTGGAGAAGACTGCTGAACAAATCAGTAGTGATGTTATGTCCTTATTTGTAAAGAAATTCTCCAGGTTCATGAAGAATAACCATCGAACTTATCAGGGTCCCAATCGCAACTTCAAGAAAGATTCACCATCTGGTGATATGGGATGCTTTAACTGTGGAAAGATAGGTCACTTCATTGCTGATTGTCCTAAACCAAAGAAGGATGACCAGAAGAGAAAGGATCACAAGAGGAATGACAAAAAGTCCAGAAGAGATCGAAAAGCAATGATTGCTGAAGAATTCAAATCCAAATGGGCGGACTCTAGTTCTGAGTCATCTAATTCAGAAAGTCATTCCAGTGACAGTGATGCTGAAGAAGTCAAATGTCTCATGGAAGACAATGACTCAACCTCGACATTTGGAGAGGTATTTGATTTTGACTCTAACGAATTTACACGAACTGATTTGATTGATGCACTACATGACATGGTAGAAGAGTATTCTAGACTTTCTCAATCATTTGAAGAAGTTAAGATCGAAAATAAGAACTTAAAGAATCAGAACAGTAAGTTAACTTGCTTGCAAGTAGACAACTGCAATGATTTACAAGTTAAGATGAGATAACTGAGAATGAAAGAGCCAAAGCAGATTACCAGAAGGTGCTTTCTGAAAACCAGAAGTTGTCGCTACTGGTAAATGCTTGGAACAAGTCTTTTGTTTCACTGGAAAAGATGCAAAAATTACAAAAACAGTCAGGAGATAGGAGTGGTCTCGGTTTTTGTAATAATGAAGGCACTTCTGAAACGAATACTAAGCCAACACTGGATATGTGCAAAGGGAAATATATTCACTTTGTGAAATCCAGCGTGGTACAGAAACCAGAAGTGCCTCCTGCTTCAGTTGAAAGGAATGTAAATCAGATGAACAGAAGAATGCACTATAGTCTGGGTTACGTTAAACCTAAGGAAAAAGTTGACCAGAGTTCTAGATTCAGAAAAGAATTCAACTCTGGAAGACAATATCCTATGAAGGTTAAAAATTACCAGTACTACAACTCTAAACCTGTTCAAAGAGATACAGACTGGAAAACAGAAACAGAAGGGAGGAACAACACTTTAATATGCATACTGTTAGAAATAACAGACCTTCTGTTGCACACACATCTTTGGATACCCGAAGTACAAGGTCACCAAAAATTGTACAAATGTGGGTCCCCAAAGGACTGATAAGGCTTGGACCCAAATAGATTTGGGTACCAGATACTAAAATTTGTGTTCGCAGGAACAACAGAAGAAAGCAGAAGTCAGTAACTCTACATGGTATCTGGACAGTGGATGTTCCAGACACATGACTGGACAGAAAAACCTACTTTCCGAGATAGTGAGTTGCAATGGACCAAAGATAAATTTTGGAGACAACTCAAAAGGTAAACCGTGGGTAAAGGTAAGATTATCCATGGTAACATAACTATTAATGATGTGTTATTAGTTGACAATCTTTGTTACAATCTAATCAGCATTAGTCAACTATGTGATAATGGTTATTCTGTAGCTTTTCAGAAGCATTCATGTATAGTTAGAGATTCTGCTGATACTACTGTGTTAACTGGAAAGAGAGAAGGCAACACTTACAGAGTCTCTTGGAACTCATATCATGTCGATACTCCTACATGCTTAGTTGCTTCTCTTAGCAATAAACACTGGCTATGGCACAAGAAATTGAATCATTTGAATTTCAAGTCAATCAATTATCTCAAGAAGCAGAATATAGTTAATGGATTACCTGATATTAATTTTGTTAAAAATCATGTTTGTTCTGCTTGTCAGCTTGGGAAACAGACAAGATCCAGTTTCAAGAACAAAGATTGCAAATCAACTTCAAGATGTCTGGAACTACTGCATATGGATATATTTGGTCCAATCACTATCATGAGCTTAGGGAGAATGAAATATACTCTTGTTGTTATTGATGATTTTTCTAGATTCACTTGGGTAATATTTCTCGCAGGAAAAGATCAAACCAGTAGCCTCCTGATCAAGCTTCTGAAAAGGATTCAAAATGAAAAATCTACTTCCATCATTAAAATCATAAGTGATCGGGGTACTGAGTTCACTAACAAGTATCTTGAGTTATATTTGAATGAACATGGGATTCATCATGAATATTCAGCTGCCAGAACACCTCAACAAAACGGAGTAGCTGAGAGGAGAAATAGAACTCTAAAAGAAGCAGCTAGAACAATGCTTGCAGATGCAGACATCTCTCAACGCTTCTGGGCTGAAGCTATCAATACTGCTTGTTACACGCAAAACAGATCTATGGTCAACAAAAGGCACAATCAGACTCCTTATGAAATTTGGAAAGGGAAAAAGCCTAACGTATCTTATTTTCATGTGTTTGGTTGCAAATGTTTTGTACTAAATAATGGCAAAAATCATTTAACTGCATTTGACACAAAATCAGATGTGGGACTATTTCTTGGTTACTCTGATGTAAGAAAAGCCTTTAGAATTTTCAACAATAGAACTCTTAATGTTGAAGAATCGATTCATGTTGTCTTCGATGAAGACAACAGTGCTCCTGAAATATCTAACATATCTGATTTAAGTAACAGGCTGGACAGGATTCACTTGGAACTTGACAGTGAAGATGATGTAGAAGCAAACATCAAGGATCTTCAAAATCCAGAACCAGATATTCCGATGGTGGAAACATAATTACAGACTTTGGATATACCAATACCAGCAGAAGACACTCAAGAACCTACTACTGGTTCCGTCGAGAACAATCTCAACATATCAAATCAGGAAGATATCCTTTTAAATCCTTTTATCTGGAGAAAATCTCATCCTCCATCATTGGTTATTGGTAATCCAGCAGCGCCTTTGAGAACCAGAAGGCAAATGCTTAATGAATACATGCATGCTGCTTTTATATCTCAGGATGAACCAAAGAAAATTGAAGAAACTCTTCTGGATCCTAGTTGGATTGAAGCCATGCAAGAAGAGCTGAATCAATTCAAACGAAATGAAGTTTGGTTTCTAGTGCCTAGACCATCTCACCAAGCTGTCATTGGATCTCGGTGGGTATTTAGAAACAAACTCAATGAAGGAGGCACAGTGGTGAGAAATAAAGCAAGATTGGTTGCTCAAGGTTTCAGACAAGAAGAAGGAATAGACTTTGATGAGACCTACGCACCAGTAGCAAGGCTCGAAGCAATCAGAATATTCTTAGTCTTTGCTGCTTTCAAGAATTTCAAAGTATACCAAATGGATGTGAAGAGTGCTTTTCTGAATGGTCTCTTACAAGAAGAAGTCTACGTCGAACAACCTCAAGATTTTATCGATCATTTCTCACCTCATCACGTGTTTAAATTACACAAAGCTTTATATGGTCTAAAACAAGCACCTAGAGCTTGGTATGACACCTTATCACAATTTCTTATCGATCATGACTTTACCATTGGAGCAGTAGACAAAACTCTGTTTACTTTAGTCAAGAATAAGCATATTCTTTTAGTACAGTTCTATGTTGATGATATTATTTTTGGGTCAACTAATCCCAAATTATGTGCAAAGTTTGGAAAATTGATGTAGGATAAATTCGAAATGAGTATGATGGGAGAATTAACATTCTTTTTAGGATTACAGATTAAGCAACTGGATACTGGAATTTTTATAAACAAGCCAAGTATACCAAGGAGCTTCTGAAAAAGTTCGGTATGGAAGCATGCTCTGCTGCTTCTACTCCAATGATCTCATCTATTAAACTTGATAAATATGAAAGATGAATTCCAGTAGAGGTAACTCAATATCGTGGTCTTATTGGTTCTTTATTATATCTAACTGCCAGTAGGCCAGATATCATGATTGCTGTTTGTATTTGTGCTAGATTTCAATTTAACCCCAAACAATCTCATTATATTGCTGGTAAACGTATTTTGAAGTACTTAAAAGGAACTCAAAATGTCGGCTTATGGTATCCCAAAGATTCATCATTAAATCTTATTGGATATTCAGATGCTGATTATGCAGGTTGCAAACTAGACCGAAAAAGCACAAGTGGTTTTTGTCAATTTCTTGGTGATAGGCTGATATCCTGGTTTAGCAAGAAGCAGACTTCAATAGCCACATCTACTGCAGAAGCAGAATATCTGGCTGCTGGAAGCTGTTGCTCTCAAATATTGTGGATTCAGCAACAGTTAAGAGACTATGGGATTCAAGCCTCCGAATAACCTATATTCTGTGACAATACCAGTGCAATTGCAATCACACAAAATCCAGTACTTCATTCCAGAACGAAGCACATAGACATCAGACATCATTTCATCAGAGATTATGTGCAAAAGAAGAACATTCGTCTGGAATACGTTTCTACTGATCAACAAACAGCAGATATCTTCACAAAACCTTTACCAGAAAATAAGTTTTCTTACTTTCGTAACTCTCTTGGTTTGATAGATTTAACTTGATTATTATCTGTTATCGTGGTTTAGCTTTTATGATTACTCGGTTATTTATCGTATTTAACTAACAGTAAGTCATTTGCAGAAAAGCAGAAGGGAAGGTCAAGTACGTAAACTGAAATTTTATTAGAAACCATTCCAGTACATTACACGATGCAGAAGTAAAAACAGTAGATCTACAAATGCTATTTAACCAGAAGCATTACATTTAGCTTTTGTCTTCTGTAATATGAGCACCCTGCAATTTGTTTGCAAAGTACTTCAACAGGAACAAGAGATTCCAGCAAGCTTAAGGCCTAGAAAGAATCTAGCAAGCTTGGGTCTTGTCAGCACTAATGTATTTTTAGATGCCTTACAGGGCATCATAGATGATATCAGCATCATCGATCAACCAGCACTCTCTTATTGCATTAGCATGCTTCTGGAAGGAATCGATGCTACATTTCAATATCAATGGAAGCAACAGATCTATTTGACTGTGGACACTACAACTCAAGGAGTGTGTTTCAAGGATCATTACGTAAAGAATGATATCCCCAAAATTCCTTCTGAACATTTCTTCGGCTCCTGGATCAAACTCTAACTCTCTTTTAACTTGAGTTTTCATTTTAGATTATGTATGTTTCATTTCGTTCAAGTTGTGCATGTATTTATAAAAGAAACAAAGACCCTTGCGACCGTTCATTTCGACGGTTCAGATTGAAAGATTGCCAAGAGTCACTTGTCGCCTTAATGACCACTTATTAGTTGCATTTACCGAGGGGGAACAATATCTTAGTCAGACTAAGATTTTGACACCTTTTCAGAAAACAGATAAAATGTTTGTCTTTTCGATAAAACTACGAGTCTGCTGGTTTTGTCAAAGTGCTCAAATATTTCAGCACCCTGAAACTTCCAGCAGACGTTATCATAAAACGACAAATTTCTCTCTGATTTTTTTTAGTAACCGTCTGGACAGTCCGCCTTTTTCAAAATTTTAAAATCATTCGTATATCTGACAATTTCTGCAAATCTTTTCAAACACTCAACCAAAAACATAATGACACGTGTCTTTATGTTTATTTGACGGCTGTATATTTATTTTAAATTTCACCTTTTTCATCTTTACTGTTTCATAACTGTTGTTATTCAGCTACTGCTTTCTCTCCAACATCTCTAACTACTGCAAATTGTATCTGATTCTATCCTCATACAGAAATGGCCGGAGCATATATTCTCAACGCATATCGAGTAAATTTTGCTTCTGTTCTCAACGTCAAGGATAAGAATCTCGTCAAAATGTTTCAAGACATTGAGAAATCAGGACTTAGAAAATTCCTGGAAGCACCAGCTGTTATTTACAAAAATGCTCTCCTGGATTTTTACGCTAAAGCGACAGTGCATGAAGGAAATATTGTTCATTCTCAAGGAGATGCATCCATCTCCATTGATGCCACACTTTTGGGAGCGACCTTTCTTCTCCCACTCTCAGGTATTTTTGAACTATCCGATATCTCCAAGATAGATATGTCTATTGCCCTCAACTCTTTCTCAGCCTCTGGAGAAGAATTGTCTCCTTCTTGTCACAAGAAATTACTCAAAATGGAATATCAAATTCTTGTCGATATTGTGGCAAAAGCCATTTTAATCAAAGCCGTCACTTTTGACAAGTTGACTAAGGAGAAAGTTCAAGTGATGACTGCCATCACTAATGGAATCAAAGTGGACTGGAGTCATTTCCTCTTCAGAATCATTAAAGACATGGTTGTCAAGAAAAGTTCTGGATTCTCTGTTCAAATCAGCGCAATGCTCAAGGATGCTGGTTTCGCCTCTACCAGTGATCAAGATGCTGCTTCAGTATCCATGATTGATGCTGAAAACGTACTCGCTTTAAGGCCTAAGCCAACCGTGGCTGAATTTGTCGCCTTGAAAAAAGAGATCGGAGAAACTGCCTTTGAGATTCAAAAACCTCAAAGGACAATTAAAAGGAAAAGAGTGATCATTTCGACTGATTCGGACAAAACAACAACAGAAGAGTCTGCTGCTGCTGTTCAACCACCCGTGCCAACTCCAACCAAGAAGAAAGCTCGCACCGTTCTAAAGATCAAGAAGACAACAGCACTGTTTGAGATTGAGAAAGTACCTATCAGACAGGTATTTCCAGAAGTAGTTCCTTCTGTTCGATCCACTGTTCCTACGTCTGTACAAGCTACTGCATCTATTCCAGCACCATCTACTGCTGCTGCTTTCAAGCCATCGTCTGGAATAGTAATTCCAGAATCAACAAGCGGGTCTTCTGCATTCCGACCCACTTTTACTATTTCATCATCAGATAAAGGCAAAGGAAAAATGATCGAAGAACCACCAGTTTTTGGAATCAAAACAGCTGTAACCACCGGTGTTGATCTTCATCTAGCAGAAATCGAAAGCTCTGTAGATGATGACATAAATTTTTTTGATGAGTGGCACACGGTCCGACTCTTCCATTCTTTTGCCTACATCAAGACAAAAGGAACCTATGCAAAAATGTTGAATGCAGAGAAGAAAATTTTTCATCTTGCAAAAACTAAAAATATCATCGAGGCCCTGCGCAGAAGGAGTTTTATCCTCGATCAGCTGAAATTTCAGAAGCTAGAATCGGTTCTGAAAGTTCTTGAATCGAATTTTGATCCTGCTGTTCCTACTGCTGTTCAGGATCAAAACGTTATTTTGATTCTTTCTGACAAGTTAAAACAGATACGTGAGCAACTTCTTGCTCAAGAACAGGGTTTTGGCGAGCCTATTGTATATCACGTCGGACTTGTTCCAGACTTTCATCAGATTCAGACAGTTGAGGAAAGGAATACAGCCTCCCCAAAGGCTTCTGCGCTCAGTACTCTTGCTTCTCCAACAAGGCCCATTCCGTCATCGTCTCTGTTATCTGTACATGAACTGGCTTCGGTTGAAGAAGTCATTGAGTCGATTGTTCCAACAGTTTCTACCACTCTGGAAGCAGAACCGGCTACTTCATTGCTACCCTCTCCCTCTCCGACCCCAGTGCAACATATGGCAGAACCAGATGCTACATCTCTCTTGCCAAATTTAGAGAAATTTTCTGCTGCTCATCAAGCAGAAATGCATATTCTTCTGAATCAGCCTTTTGCACCTTCAACTGCAGAACCATTAGACTCACCTTCTTTCATTGCACCAACGGAAGAGAATTTGGCCTCTGACTTGGCCGTTCCCGCTGAAGAAATTGCTCCTCCGCCGGTTGCTGTTGAACCCACTGTCTCTACTCTTCCGGAAGAAAGCTCAGCAGACCCTGGTCCTTCTACTGCTTTGATGGACACTAATCTCGTTTCTACTGCGTTGACTATCTCTCATCCTGTTCTGACTCAGACGAACGCTCGTCTTGCTGAGATTAAGCAACGTATGCTTGAGCGACCTTCCTCTTCAGAATCAGATGCATTCAACTTGGAATTTCAAATTGAGACTCTGCAATGGGCACTCAACAACGTGTCGGATTTAGTCAAACGAATGTCCTGTGAAAGCATTTCAGAATTCAGTGGTGCTCAATCTTTCAGAGAACGAATGGGCAAACACATTTATAACACGGCGGAAACCATGGACAAGATGCATGCTGAAACCATCGTTTTCAGACAGGCTATATCGAGAAATCACAGTAACATCATGCTTGCTCAAACTGATATACTCAACCGAATCACCGAGCATGATGATCTCTTCCGATCATTTTTCACTTCCTTGGAACTTATGGATGCCAAGATTGATTCTCAAAATCAATCTCTCACTACACTGAATGATCGCATCTCTACTCAAGCTCCGTATCTGGAGATGCTAACCAATGACATTCAGAACCTATCTGGAAGAATGAATGATCTCTTGGCTCATGTGGGTTGCCGCTGATGACAAAAAGGGGGAAGTTAGAAGAGATCCAGCAGAATCTAGGCAATCAGAAGCTGAAGCTGAACCTTCAGACAGAAGACTTCAAGATCCTCAGAATGAAGAAGTCATCTACAGGGATATCGAAACTGATTGATTATTTACTTTGATACTTTATTGACATTATCCTTTTGCTTAATGATTATCTGCTTTATTTATCGCTTTTCTACTGTTTAGGTTTTGGCATCACTACAAAGGGGGAAATTGTTAGACATGAATTTTATTGTGGCGATGTTAACTAAAATCAGCAGACCAGAACAGTAGACTCACATATCAGAAGCTACTGGTCTAGTAAAACTAAAGCAGTAGAAAGGATAGAAATACAGAACCAGTAGAAGACGTTGCCTAACGTTACTACTTTAATTGTTACCGTTAAAGTTCCTAGTACTAGTATTAATTGCAGCATTAAATACTATACGGAGTCATTTTATGCACTTTACCCAATTAAGTATAAAACAAGACTGATTGTTTTATAGCTTTTCTGCAGGAACCTCTTTTGGTAATAAAGCTGATTGTATCAGTTATCTGGAGACATCCTCTGATTGTGAACGTTGAACTCAGTCGATTATATATACATGGATCAAATCCTTATACGACACGACACTTCGATTAACATCATTTTCAAGGATCAAAGCTATTTTCACTAATCAAACAATCTCGAAATTCCTTGAGTACTTAGAGTTCAACACAAAGAAAAGTAGCACACGCTTCATAGCTAATATCTGATCTTTTGAAGATCATCTTGCGCTACTGATTCTTACACTCTTCACAATCTTTACATCACTTATACTTTATCAGGAAGAGTTTGTAATCTGAAAAGAGTCTTTTCAGAACTTTGTGTATCACATTATTTGTGAGTTGAGTAACTAAGAGTTTCAGTAGGATGAGGTGTAAGTCCTTCTGAAGTGGGTGTGTACAAGAGTTGTACTGTAATTTCCAAAGTCTTTTAGTTATACCTTCTGGAAACAGAAGAAGGGGAGACGTAGAAGATTTTATCTTCGAACTTCCATAAACAACTGCTTGCCTACTGTTTTTATTGTCTTTCAATTACTTCATCAGATTGTTTCCGCACGATTTATTTTAATCTAGGTGAAGGTATACGTACAAGATAAACTACTATCTCTAACATGATTTTATTTCCTCATCAGAAGAGAAAGAAAAACGAGTAGAGTTTATTCACCCCCCCTCTAAACTCAACTTCGATCCTCAACAATCAACATGCCTATTCCGATACCAACTCGGTATAATCGCTATCAAATCAAGTTCGATAAATCATAACAATTTCATACAGTATCCGTTCTTCAATCCGGTTTCGATTATACGAGGTCTAATATCTCAAGACTAACATATATCAATTACATCTGATTCCTTCAATATAATATTGTCAAAGCATATCGAAACATAAGAAAACTTACGTCCAGTTGTATCTTGTGGCGAGAGGAGTCTGAAACTGTGATCGGATCAAAAATCGGAGAAAAGGATGCGGCACAATCAAAGTTCTATGATTCAAGGAAATTTGAGGATTTCAGGGAGCTTTCTCGGTTGTTTTCTGTTGCTGAAATGAGAGGAAATGCGTTTATATATATCAAATTGCATGCCAAAGAAACGTGGCTCATTTCTTTACAAAACACGTCTCGCCGCGGGTGCGCTGACTCTTGGACCACGGGTGCGCTGACTCTTGGACCGCGGGTGTGCTGTGCTTACCTCGGGTGCGCTGGCTCTTATACCGTGGGTGCGGCAGGCTTACTGGACTACGCCCAAAAATTCTGAAGAACTGACCGCGGGTGCGCTGCTGTCACTGTCTCAACACCGCGGGTGCGGTCTCCTTCCTGGTGCAGGTGCTGTACAATAAAAAAATCGATTTACAACATCGCTTCTCCATGTCGTGTCTTTGCTTTCACTCCCTTATGCTTAAATTGGAGTATCAAACGACAATCTCGGGCATTATGCTATCCCGGTCTTCTCTGTTCCGTCTATAATTACATCTCAATTATCGACAAGTCATAGCAGATGATCATCATCGAACTCTCGGGCCTTACATTTCTCCCCCCCCTAAGAAATGATTTCGTCCTCGAAATCTCAGGCAATCATATCATATCGTAATCACATCAAATGAAAGAATAGGCAGAAAGAATAGAAGCTGAACGAAATACGCACATCAGAGAAATAGTGCTGGGAATTCTTTTCTCATATCTGACTCTGTCTTGAATCTTCACAAGCGGAATAGTCTTTGTTCTGAGCTGCTTTTCGTTCTTTTCTGACGTCACAATTCCATGGAAATGTAATCCCATTTCCCTTCAGGAATGGACAGACTCTGTAACAACCCTCCTGGTTTCTTTCTTTCTGTTTTCATCTGTTGGCAATTCAGACATTTGGATCCAACTGCTGCAATATCAGCCTTCATCTGTTTCTCCCAAAATCGTTCTTTCAGATCATTGTACCATTTTCAGGATGAATACTGACTCAACTACTGTGCACTTCTGACAATATCTATCGTTTCAAATCTGAAACATTTGGCACAATAATACGATTAGTCAAATATAACACACTGTCACAAACCTGATACTTGGATTGCTGTCCAGCTCTGACATAACAATCGAATTTTTGAATGTTCTAATCCACTTTCTGTGCTTCTTTAATTCTGAATATCAGTTCTGGTTCGACTTGAATAGCATATAATCTCACAATCTGACAGTCTGTCTCAAATATCAATTCAAAAAGACAGCACTCTTTAATCCAAGTAGAAACACCAATCGTCGGTAAGGATAAAGAACATACCCTTTCGACTCCGTGCCTCAGATGATGCATCCAACTGTCCCGGATAAAAGTCGATTTCATAATCAAAATTTTTCAATAAACACCGTCTTCTATGTTTCATAATCAATTCAGATTGGAAGAATAGATAATTCAACTCATATAATCAGAATACATCTCATATTTTTCACCACACATATAGTGTTACCAAATCTTTCGTACAAATACAATGGTCGCCAATTCAAGATCATGAATTGGATAGCGAGACTCGTGTAGCTTCAACTGTCTGGAAGCATAAACAATAACAATATATAACAAAATCACCAACACTTGAAAGAATAGATTTAGCCATATAAGAGAAATCTCTGATAGAGCGCCTATAATATCCTGCCAAACCCATAAAACGACGTATCTCTGGCACTGATGTCGATCTAGGCCAACTAATCACGGCCTCAACTCTACTTGGATCAACAGAAATCCCATCACCAGATATAAAGGGAGCCAAAAATACAACATGTCTCAATCAAATTCATATTCGACAGCTTTGCATATAATTTCTCAGTTTTCAGGATTTTCAGCATAAACAATCCTATTATTTGCATATATCAGAAGATCATCGATATACATAATCCTGAAATCATCAAAATACCTCTGAAACACATAAGGTATCAACCCATAAACATAACTGGAGAATCTCAAGGAGACACATTCGATCTGATGTAACTCTGTCATCAATTCCATGCTACAATCTCTTTCTCTGTTTGTAGGCTATCCTGGAATCTATTCGTGGTACACATCATTAACTTCACACACCACTGGCAAATCAACCAATGATGGGCTTAATTTCAGTAAGTCAACTGAATACACAAGTCAGAGATACTACGGATATCAAAGGAATTCCAAATCTAGAATCCTTACCGTACAATATTCATTTTGCGGCCATTTCAGGTCCGCCTCTTACCATCTTCTGGAATCAATCTACGGTAATTTTGTACTTGATCAGCGTAGCAACATCATTCATGCCTTCAGAATCAGACAACACAAGTACAACACACGCTCACTCAATCTCATTCCCATCTTACTGCAATATATGATGTTTCACAAAATTCATTGATATCAAAACTCACCCCAGGAAGGTAAAGAGATAAATACTACAGCAGATACGGAGTCAACAGATAAAGCATACATCAATGCAATTCATTCAGAAATCATGGGTAGGATGGACATACGCAAAAGAATCATAAAAGATCAGTTACCTACCACGGTATCATCAAGTGCATCCTAGGTCTGTTCTTTGGTCATTACAACCCCTCTGGCTTCCTTCGGGCCCTGGTTGTGTCTGAGAAGAGGGTGAGGACTGGAAAGAGTGAACACCAGATGATCGTCTTTCAATTTGAATCACTGATCCAGATGATTCAGCTCCCATCTTGGAACATCTCTCTGTGGACATACTCTAGCAAAATGTCCTGATCGTCGGCAGATGCGGCAACTACCAAGATTTAAAAGACAATCATAGTACCAATGCCGCATCTGCCGACGATCAGGACATTTTGCTAGAGTATGTCCACTGAGAGATGTTCAACTTTACCATACCAAAAAAAAAAACTTTAATACATTTAATATATATATATATACATAATGTTTTTTTCATAAATAAAAAATACTCATTTTCTCAAATTACAAATTTTTTTATTTAATAAATAATAAAATATATTTTAATAATTTGTATCTAATTTATAACTAACATTTCCTAATATTTTTTTTTCATTTTGAGTTTTAAATGATCATATTACTCCTAACATAAAAATTATTATAAAAATTCATTTTTAAAAAATTTTGATTTTACTATAATCTCAATATTTTTTGCACAAAAATTTAATATATATAAATACATCATGTATCAATAGGCGTTAGTATATATAATTATTAAAACAAATTCACTCTGGCCAATTAAAAATAATACCAACGAGCAAATCTACAAGTGTTTAAATTATTAAAACAAATTCACTCTAGCCAATTAAAAATAATACCAACGAGCAAATCTACAAGTGTCTCAATATTTTTTGCACAAAAATTTTAATATATATAATTATTAAAACAAATTCTTAAAAAGATTCAAAGATTAGAGCGAAATTTTTTTAACGTTATAGCTTTTGAAGCCTACAAGTGTTTAAATTATTTATTTGGGTCAAATTCTATCTCATGTGTTATCTTTTGAAGCCTACAAGTGTTTAAATTTTAATATAATTAAATTCTATTATAAAAAACTATACAACGAAAAGTTAAATAAATATCTACAAAAATAACATTAAGATTTACAAAATAAATAATCTACTACGCTAAATTTCGTAAAATTTATAATTAAACTACTACGCAAAAGTAACACATAATTATTAAATTTTCATTAAAGAAAACGCTTTAAAAATCTGACTTGCGTGAAGATATGCAGAATTACGTAACGCTGGAAGATAAAACCAACGAGCAAATCTACAAAATTAACACGAAAAGATGTTAGCATTAATAAAAAAACGAAACTGCATGCGAAAAAAATGATAGAGTTTCGACACTACCAGAGAAGAACCGGCTTAGCAAGAACCGTCGCAAATATGGCAATGGTTAGTATATTACCGTCGCTAATAGCTAATTAAAATTAAATTTAGTTTTATTTAGCAACAGTTTAGTTTTATTGTTACTATAGCGTTAAATATTTTAAAACCATACATCATAATGTTTAAATAATGTTATTTGCGACCGATATCGGAGTACGACCATCATACGGAGTTGAGCTATGCTGCTTCTCTGCCATATATATACGTACAAAATAGAGGTATGCAAAAAATTCATTAATTATATGCACAAAATAAAATATATTTTTTTCAAAATACAATTCAATCATAAATAAACTCAACCTTATTCACTTTCGTCGGAAATGTCATGAACATCGTAGCTCGAATATTGAACCTCTTCTGTTTCACTTTCAGTGCTGTTCAAATCAATTTCGTTGTCTCATTAACATCGACTAGATTTTGAGACGTCAAAAAAAATTCAGTTCAGATGTCACGAGGTCAACTTTCGTTGTTTTGAAATGCATCGTTCGCATCAATTTGATTCTGCTCAGTATTTGGCTCAACATCAGTGACATAAGCTCGCATACGTAGAGTACTCACATGCTTCCAATCTGATTCTACTCTCTTCGTTGTTGGATAAGTCAAATACACAACTTGCGAGACTTGTGTAGGAAACACAAATGGTTCGTAGTATCCCAGACTCTTTTTTCGATTGACATCAACAATTTTGTACTTTTATCAGCCGTTCGAAATCCATTCTCCAACCGATGATACATCCAATTTCTATCGTTATCCATTTTATCCTAATTTATTACACATTTAATCTTCCACGAGAGAAGATTTTTATCGCCCGCAATGTGAGTGAAGGAAGTGGTGTGGAGATAATTGACTGAACCATAAACCCTAAACCCTAAACCCTAAACTCCAAAACCTTTTAACCGTCGCAATATAGCGACGGTTTTGATTAAAACCGTCTTGTTAAAAATTAAGCGACGGTTTGTTTAACCCGTCGCTTAAAATGGCGACGGGTTTGTAGAACTATCGCAATGTAGCGACGGTTTATGAAAAACCGTGGCGAATATAACCGTCGCTATAATAGCGACGGCTTTGAATAAACCGTCGCTTAAGTTTAAAGGCGACGGTTTTTACAGAACCGTCGCTATATATTGTAGGGGAAAAATCGTTCGTATTTTTACAAAATATCATTTTAACCCAAAATTTTGAAAAATTAGAAAACCTCCCCTAGGCCCAAACAATTCAAGCCCACGACCTAGCGCGGTGCCCGAGACGTTCCCGGGCACCGGCTCGCGCCGCCCGCCCGCCCGCCCGCTACCCGATCCGATCGAGCGCTGTGAGCTGGCCGTGCGCGCACGTCTGCCCGGAATAGTTCTGGGCAGACGCAAACATAATTTTTTTAAAAAAATATGTTTTTTTAAAATAATTTCGAGGGGCGTTTTTCTTCAAAATTCTAACGCGGTTAGAAATAATAAACTCAACACAATTTAATTAAAACACATGATTAAGAATCACCAACTCTGATACAACTGTTGAGACATCGTTTTCTCGCACCAAAGACGCAGCGGAAGTTTAAAATTTTTTGTTCTTGGACGTCGTATGTTTAAAACATTCATAGTGTGTTTAGAATTATACATTTGCGTTCTTAACGCTTGGACTCCAAACTATTTCAATTTTTACGCAGAGATAGTCCTTCTTGTAAATCCCTACGAACGACTTTCTTCTTTGATCATCTAATTAGGTTCACGATCAAAAGCTTTGTTCCTCAGTTGGGTTGCACTAGAAATCGCAAGCGATTTGTGCGTTGAGACTACAATCTCTGAATTTCCAAAATCCGGAGAACAAGCGGCGCGACGATGGAAGACAAAAAAGTGACCGGAAATTTTCCCCTCAATTTTCAAGAGATGGCCGAGAGTTTTTTGATGCATATATTGGATTTTTTCTTTTTTTTTTCATTCTTAACAACCATTATGGATTCTTAATCAATAATTAAGAAAATCTAATTTGCTCTTAGTTGCCAAAATTTCTCCCAATTTTCTTTATGGTGGCCGTTAGTTATACTTTGCAATTGGAGAAGGGATTTTGTGAATTTTGGTAAAAAAAAAATCTCTCTTCAATTATGTCCTCTTATGATTTATTTATAAAGTGAGACTCCAACTCTAATTAGGAGTCTATCTCCCACAAGGACTCTGTATTTTCATTATAATTAAATTCTCATATAATTAATATATAATGTATTTATTAACCTTTAATAATACATAATATCATATACACATATTTTATATCACCATATAAAATATGTACATGTATATGTATATTAAATTAAATAACCATTATTAAATTTATAAATTAAATCCTTGGTTAATTTAATTCTAGACTCATCTAGAATATTTATGAGAATTTTTACAAGTTAGTAGTCACCACTACTAGCACCACTTATTTAATTAGTAAATTTTAAATTTACTAAATAAATGATTACGAACTCATTATAACCCTGATCGACGATCTGAGAGCGCCGATGTATCAAAGATACAAGTCTTGTTCATATAATGGAAATCGAAAATTTCGAAGATCATAATTTTCACTTACCATATTGGGCAACTACCAGTTTTATTGAACTCATTCACAAAACTGGCTTTTCCATTCTTCTTCCTTATTTAGCAATCATGCTAAATTCCATTTCTCCCATCCTATGGAATCAGCTTATAAACTTCTTTATAAGTTCCTATTTGATCTCCATCAAACTATAGTTGCCAAATTCCAACTCCTTCAAATTTGACTATCTCAACAAGAACACAGAATCCGATACTTGTGTGACCCTCAATGGTTCAGGGATACAGCTAGTCGTGGGTTCACATCTCCAGGTGATTCAAAATAATATTAATTCTTATTCGGGTTTACCCTAGTTAACCCCATTTTTTTCATCAACTCTTTGATCAAAAATGTCAAAACTCATTTCTGATTGCACCCAATGGATCATGGTAAGAGCATAGTAGCATCGCCTCATGATCACCTAGGTATCACTGATAGTGCATGCAAAAACCTTTAGTCATGGTTAGCGTACAGTACGGCCCCTTCAACACATATATCTCGATCGAATCTGCAACCATTGGTATATCGAGAATTGCATATGAATTCGATAACGATGCGATTTATCTTTGAGAACTAATAGTGGCATGGTATGTGCAACTAGGAAAACACATTTCCCTAAAGCACATTTCTTGCTCTGGACAGAGACTCCTTGCACTATTAACTCATCAGATCACATAGGAAATCTTCACCCGTAGGCGAACGGTGAATCCCCGATTACAATGTGTTTGCTCCTACGTATTTCAAAACTACACACAATCTCGCCACCTGATGACCCTCGATGGAGTCAATAAACGGATCAAAGTGCATGCCAGAACGTATAGCCTCTACATTGTCCCATGTCAAAGGACTAATGGTGTACAACCATAACTATGGACTATTCCACTCGATAAGTGAGAATCACTTGGACAGTCCGAGGGAGGGTTGTTCACTATATCATCAAATGATCACTCATCTGTGTGAATGGACATCTCCATGCCCTTGCCAATGAAACATGGCGTTTACATCACATATGCTAGTATCGAGCTCGATCGACCTTTATCCTCGTTTTAGGCGGCTGAATCGACTAGGAACCTGTTTAGAAAATACAGGTATGCTTCATAATGAGTTTCATGATCTTACATTGCGACGCAGACCTCATGGTACTTATTGTATATTCAAGGACTTTATCTATGCAGCTTGCATGGGTATACAGATAAAGTATAATGTCATAATCAAATGAAATCGTAAAATATTATTAAAATAAAGATTATTTTACATTAGAGTCAATAAAAATCCTAGCCACATGTTGGCTTTCCGGACACCTACTTAACACTAGGTGCTAGGCACTAGCGCCGCGGTCCTGCAGTGCCACACAATTAGCGATGTGGCGCCACAAGGGCAGCGCCGCGGCGCTAGTCTTGTGCAAAACGGGCGCTGAGACGCTCCCTGCAGAGCACTGCGGCGCTAACCCTGCGCACAACCAACATAATGAACACATTTTGATGAAATTTCTATGCCATGCCCAACCGACTCGAACCGATGCAACAAGACTATCCTAGGACGCTATGGCAATTATTCAAACTCACACAAACACCCCAAAACAACGACGCACAACATACAACATAACACAACCCATAAACACGAATTTTTTTTCCCACCAAATGCCTCCTACGACTTCTAATGCAACCAAGAGCCTAACGACACAAAAAGAAGCACCAAAAATCGCCCAAACACGAGACCGGGCTTCTAGCCCAACTGGTCTCACCCTGCCAGATTTGCTGGCCTCCCTCCCCGGGTTCGATCCCCCACCCCTGCGTGAGTTGTAATCAAAAAAAAAATCGCCCAAACACTACACTCAAAATGTCTAGACGCAGCAGTGATCAACCGGCGATTCCCAACGAAGCCTGCAACAAACAATTCTCAAGAATACATTAAGAACACATTTTCATAACATCGCATTTTGAGCAGTTCCACAAAAATGATCATAACTCACTTGTTTCTTGTCCAAAAATTACGAATTTACTGTCAAATCGAAGGTATCGAAGAGTACTACATTTTATATGTTGAAAGCTTTCCAGAAAATCAACCGAAAAATTAACAGTAATCAAAATGATAGAAAACTCAGTTTTTAAGATCTAAAAATCGTTTCAAAATCGATCTAACCATTTTTGCTCAAACCTTGCATATCACACATGAATTTTTGTACACAATAAACATCGAAACACATACTATGATAAGATTGATGCAGAAATAAAATAATATACATGCCTTTGCGTCTAAACACTCGAAGATGACAAATATCGGCGCGATGGAATACGGGGGACGATCGGATGACGTTTGCTGCGCGATTTCTTGAAGAAAAATGACCGAAAATCTGCTGAGAATTCGTAAGGGAAAGGTATGAGGTGGTGGCTGCAAAAAAATCAAAGAACCCTTGCTCTCCCTCAAAGAAAATGAACGTGTATGTGTATGTGTGTTGTGTGTGCTGAGTGTGTGAGTATATTGTAACGTGTGTGTGTTAATTAGTGGAAAATTGATTGATTAATTATTAATTAATTAATCATGCTAATTAAAATGTTAAACCAATTAACTAATTAATAAAATCCTAATCCAATATTAACTTTACTAAAATCCCTAATTTAAATAAAATACACAACAAACAAATATTTAAAAGTTTAAAATCTACAACTAGTCAATTTAGTATTTTGAAAGGCTTAAAATCTTAAAATCATCTAATAATTAAATTAGGCTTTAAAAAATGCTAAAAACTTCATAAATCATTTAAAATACTAAATTCTTGACTGAACAATAAAATACCTCATTTTCATAAATCGCCTAAATCGTCACCGGTCTCTTTTCCCGATCCCGCATCGAATATTCGCATGAAACATAAACTCAAGAAAATATTTTAACGTGAATCAAATAAACATGTAATAATTTAAAATAATACAAAGAAATCCATAATGCATCGCTAAAAATCATTTTAAGACTAAATAAATAATTTAGCAATTTAAATAAATTCACTGGGTTTTACGTGTAATGATTTTGGGCTTTACAGTATAGTTCTGCAGCTGAGTTTTGTCATCACCAAAAAGGGAGAAACTGTTAAGATATTATTATTACCCTTAAGTTTTGGTGATCGAGAAAATCAAAACAACATCTAACTGTTTCAGGAAACAACCGCAATCTCTTTTGTACAACAGGAACGCTTCAACCGCTTGAATCTCAATCGCTTGAAGAGTTTCAACTGTTAGATGTTTTTCAACCTGCTGTTTAAAGACATCAACCGCTTCATTTAAGGAGCTATTTATTGAACACTTAATGAAGAACATTCTCTGATTGGATCAAGACATTCAATGGGTTGCACCGCTACAAGTCATACGTGTCTTGCTCCAGTCCCGATAAAGATTTTTATCATCCAGATACTTCTGTCATTATCCCAAAACGGAAAGATTATTCAAATATCCTACCAGTTCTGATGGAGCTAACAGTTACCTATAAATAGAATATCTAGCAGCAACCTTTCAAAAGAATGGGACTCAAAGTTGCACAAGAAAGAGAACATTAAATGTTTGCGCAGCAGCTGATAGTGACATATCATATTAACGTTAAAAGTTTACGTTACATGACCGTTGGTCTGTTAGCCTACTATAAATGAAGAGTTGAGGATGCAAGAGCAGAGCTAGCTCGTTGACTTTTGCACTCTCCGCTATACGAGCTCTTCAACTGCTATATTGCTATATCACTAAGCTTGCATATCTGAAGATCTTGAGCGCACTTAAAGTTTCATCTTTCATCGCTCATTCAAGCACTCACTCATCAGAAATTTATCTGATCATTCAAGGATCAACCTCGTGCTACCCAAGCCTATTGTTTCTTTATATCAGTGACCTTTGAGTTGTTTGATTTACTGAGTGGTCTGGTGAACCTAGGGTTCTTAAATATCCAAAAGTGTAAAGTGATCAGTTAGAGTTCCAACAACAGGCTGTGTGATAAGTCCTGGTTGGAGTGGGATGTTACAAAAGTTTGTAAAGCCAAAGTCTTTTAGTGGAATTTTTTTCTGAAAACGAAGAAGGGGTGACGTAGGAGTTTTATCTCCGACAATCCCTTAAACCTTGTGTTTTTTACCTTCTGTAAATTCTTACATTTTGAACCATTTCTTGTTAACCAAGTATCCAACTGGTTGTAGCTATCATTAGAAATTCTGAACCGTCTTCCGCATTTTTTAAGTGGTTCACGTTTCTAACCGTTCGAGAAAGTTTCAACCGTCTAAAAATGCTTGAAAACAAATTTAAAAACATTCATTTTAAAAGAGTTTATTCGTCTCCTCTAAACTTTTTTACGATCTCAACAAGGTGTGTTTATTTGGAGAAGTCAACGAGATAAAATCTTTTTTTTTAACAAAAGCTGTATTTTATTTTTTAAAAAAATATTTTAGTGTTTTTTTAGAAGACGAAATTTATAATTTTTGGGCTTTTACTTCTATTTGAATAAAAACAAAAATATTTTTTAATATTTATTCAAACGTCAAAATCGATCAATTTTTTAATAAAACATTTTTAAAATTTGAGCATATTTAAGTGTTTTTTTAAGTTCAATTTCTGTATCCAAACTAACCCGTAAAGCTGAACGATTTGCTTCTTTCTATTATAGTTTTATTTTATCCAAAAGTTTATTTATCTTGATTTTCCAAGAGTTTATGAGTCATTAATTTTTTTTATAAGCTCAAAGAATAATAAATTTCTTATAATAAATTTAAGTAGCTAAACAAGTTTTTAATGTGTCCAATACTCCAATTTTTAAATTATTTATTCATTCTTTTAATTCTCTCTTTGTTAATAGTTTGATTTGGTATTATTTTTAATTGGTCAGAGTGACTTTGTTTTAATAATTATATATAATAGTGCATATTGATACATGATGTATTTATATATATTAAAATTTTGTGCAAAAAATATTGAGATTTTAGTAAAATCAAAATTTTTAAAAATGAATTTTTATTTTTTATGTTAAGAGTAATATGATCATTTAAAAACTCAAAATGAAAAAGAAAAAATATTAGGAAATGTTAGTTATAAATTAGATACAAAATATTAAAATATATTTTAATTTATCGTTTAAATGTCACATTTGATTATGAAATATAATAGTTTTTTAATATTAAATATATCCAAATGATTAAGCAAGCTCTCTCGATAGGTTGTTGCATTGGTAGGGTTTAGTTGAAGCAGCACCGATGTGAAAACCCATTTGCTGAATTAAACCTCAATTTCTGATTCTCTCACCAGTGAATTAATTTTGCATTGACCGCGACATGGCGCGGAGGCAAATCTGTTGTTGAATTCGCAGTTACTTTCAAACCCATTGAATTGCGCATCCGGGTTCGCGAATTTTTCTTCCAAGTCGGTCCGTTATATGGGTAATGATTCTATTGAAATGCGCAGTTTTAATTTAATGGCGGGTAGTGAAATTAGTTTACTCTCATTTTTCTGTTAAAAGTGCAGTGAAGGTGGGGATACCGGAGTTCTTGAATGGAGTGGGGAAAGGAGTTGAAAAGCACGTGGAGAAGCTGGAGTCTGAAACTGGGGACTTGAACAAACTTCTCGTCACTCACACTATTAAGCTCAAGAGACTCGGCATTCCCTGCCAAGATGTAAGAACTATATGTGAAGTTAAAAAGGTTATGCTTTATGGATTTTCATGTTTGCTTGAATGAGTTATATGGTAAGAATTTTGATAATTTAGACTTTTAAGAATATTTGGAACCTTGAGATATCTTTGTTTTAGTATTATAAGGAATTTGAATCAAGAGTTATTATGGGATGAATAAATATTAAGCTGGAAAATCTAAGAATTTGTAGGTGCGTTTGGGATTTTAAGATTGAAATTTGATAGGTTGATGAATATTTTGGGTATAAAATAAGGAAAGTAATATACGATAAGCGTGGATTTTTGGGATACTAGAACTAAGTCTAAACTTTTGATTATTGAGGATAAGCGAATTTCGAGGACGAAATTCAATTTAAGGGGGAAGATTGTAACGTCCCGAAAATTTAAATGTCCACGCGAACAGCATGGATGCAAGTTATTAAATTCTCTTGTATTAAATGTTTTAATTGTATTAATTAATTATGTTGTGCATATTGACATGTTTAAAATATTTTTCTACATAGTTGCACTAAAATATATTTTTAAAGGTTATTCGAGTTGCGATCGAGGAACGGAGACCGAGGGCTGAAAAATAGAAAATGTTTTTATTAAATAAATGTTTTTAATTATTTAAATTAAGGGTGATGTTTTTTCTTATTTTTGAAAATAAGGGGTTTTCAGGTGATTTTATACGCCGGGACGTAAATTTTATCGGTGTTGGTTTTTCAACAAAAATACGAACTTTTTGGCATTCCGGCTATTAAATTCACAAACGTATTTTAACAAAACTATTTTAAAATTTAATTAAATCCTAATTAATACTAATGGACCTAATTTGTGTGCTTAATGGGCCTAATCTTAATTAAGGAAATAATTAACTATATAATATACTAATCTACCCCATAATTCACCCCACAATTGTATGAAAACTCACGCCACTTTTCCTTGTGCAACACAAACACTTCCCATCAGCAATTATACACGACACACACTCACAATAATTGGGAAGAAAAAAGTCGAAAGCCTTCAAGGAGGTTTCAAGCCTAGGTGCTTGCCCCGTTCTTCGCAATCGTCAACGAAAATTCGTGTGTTTAAAACGCAAAGGCACGCCTTAATCTCCTTTTTCTCATCTTTCACACCATATTATGTGTTTGATACATGATTGCATGAAAAAAATGATACAATTTTTGTAGAGACCAAAATTCAGTACACGTATAACCCATGCATCTATTTAATTAGGAAATCATTTAATTAATTTTAAAGGAGTTTTAGCCATGCATGATTTATGAAAATACATTATTTTAAATTAATTATGTTTATGTGATGCACGTTAAAATATTTTTCGAGTTTCATGTTTCAGGCGATCATTCGAGGCGAGATTGAGCAAAAGACCCGGAGACGATTTTGGCAATTTTAATTGTGCTAGTTTTATTTAAGCTAAAGATGGGGCATTTTAAATAGTTATAAGTTTAAGCATTTTTCAAGCCTAAATTATGTATTTAGTGAGTTTAAGAATTTTAAAGCTTTTAAAGTTAGCATTGTGTATTTAATTGGCTAACTAGAGAATTTTATAAATTTAGTGTGTATTTATTTTTAATTAAGGATTTTGTTAAAGTTAAAAGTAGGTTAGTATTTTAATTAGAGGTTAATTATCTTTTAAGCAAAAATTTACCCTTAATTAACCTCTAAACTCACGCTACACACACACTTCACGCTTTACACACTTTTACACACACTAAAATTTACACAACACACACACACAAACTCTTTTCAGTTTTTTATTATTTTTGAGAGCAAAAAACTAGGGTTCTAAGCCTAGCAAGCAGCCGCCCCTTCCCTCTTCACTTTCCATCAAATTTTGTGTGCTTTATTCGAAGATTTTAGCGCCACGTTCGTCCCGGATCAACTTCGCTTCTATCTCCGCTTTGATATCGCCGGTTCGGTAACGTTATTATCAAAAGGCACGTATAATCTCTCCTTTGCTCGTCGATCATCTCATATTATGTGTTGCGTGTTTTTATGCGTAAAACTTATGTATGATGTTCATAGTTTGAGCGGATAATTGATTGGATCAATTTCGAAGGAAAAAATTTTTAGATCTAAAACACGTTTTTACTGTTCTTGGTAAAACTGCGAATTTTTGGTAAAGATTTTGAAGAAACTTTCAACATCGAAAACGTAGAACTTTTCGATGCCTTCGATTTGATATAATATTCGAGATTTTTGGATAACAATTGAGTGAGTTATGGTGTTTTTCGTGGGACTGCTCAAACTTCGTTTTCAGAAAAGTTATGATGTTGATGTATCCTTGAAGTTTTATGGTTGCAGGCTTCGTTGGAGATCGACGGGTGATCGTTGCTGCGTATAGGTATATTGTTAATGATGTTGAGTTGGTTATCAAAGTTTCGTTTCGGGTCGTTAGGCGCTTGGGAGCGAGGAGTCGTAAAAACTATTTTTATGTCAAAATTTAAGTTTGTGAGTTTTATTTTATTGCGTGGGGTGCATCGTTTTCTTGGAGAATGTTTGGGACATCGTTGGAGTCAAGTTAGTGCCATAGTGTCCTAGGATGCGTCTCGAGGCGTTGTTCACCATTTGGGTAATCGAATTCGAAGAGTATAAGGTTTTAAGTCGCGGAGTCCAGAAGACGCGGCTGCCCGAGCGCCACCTTTTCTGTCCGAGTGTTTAACTTTAGAAAAGCTCGGCGCCCGAGCGGTAACATTTTACCGCCCGAGCGCCACTCTTTCTGCCGAGAGTTTTGTTCTACGAGCTCGGCGCCCGAGCGGTAATGTTTTACCGCCCGAGCGCCATTCATTCTGTACGGACGTTTGGTTTCCCACTTCTTTTCAAGTTCTAGTAGCGAGTTCACGTCTTTTATTGTTGGGAAATGTTCACACGTCATTTTAGAGTTTGTTCGGGGTTGGATGTCATGATTAGTATGATTAAATGAGGTCAAGTCCCGAGTGATCTAGAATGTCATAAGCTATTTATGCACTTCGGCGGTGAGCTTGAGTACCTACGTCTAAGATATGAAAGTTAAGCTTTTGAAGTCATGTTAGTATGTGCAGCAACAGCCCCAATCGAAGTCAAACGAATCCCTCAACGCCAAGTAAGTATGTATGACGTGCAAGAAAATATTTTAAGTTTTTGAGGTATGCTAAATGTCTTGTGACCAAAGTATGTTTAGGATTGGAAAGCGTTAAATTATGAACGGGGACCAATCCGCCCGTTAAATTATGAACGGGTTAGATCGAGGTTGGAAAGCGTTAAATTATGAACGGGGACCAACCAGCCCGTTAAATTATGAACGAGGATCTCATGTATGTGACAGTGGATACGTCCCTGTCAGCCCAGTACTGTGGTTTAGTCTGATCAGGCGATTATGTTATGGGTCACTTGCTTTGAAACATCCTCTACGGAAACTGATGAAGTTAAGTATGTTCAAGTATGCAAGCACGTTTAAGAAAAGTTTATGATGATGGCACGTCAAAGTATGTATGTACGTATGTTCAAGTTTATTATGCAAGTTCAAGTTTCAAGTATGTACGTCCTATTTTAAAGATGCATGCGATTTTATTATGTAGTACTCATTATCTCCAGTTTATACGTGTTGAGTCTTTAGACTCACTAGACTTGGTCGATGCAGGTGAGGATGTTTATAAGGAGACAGGAGGTGGCGACCAAGGAGCAGGCTTGGAATGAGCGGGGGGCTAAACCGAGGATTGCCCTCGTTTATTTTAAAACGTTTAGCATGTTGAATATTTTATTACTCTATTTTGGTGAAGTGGAGAATGATGTTTTTGTTAACCTTTTCTTATAGGGGATTTGGTTGTGATATTTTTATGGCAAACAATGAAAGTATTTTTATATTTAAATTTTTTTAATTTTTCCGCAAATTTTAAGTATGAAACTACGGTACGTTACAGTTGGTATCAGAGCCGTGTTCTTGTAAAGGGTTATGCCTACCGCCAGCCGCAAGAAGCTCACGAAGTCACATCTCAAGTCTGTAAGTTTTAAAGTTTCAAAGATTTATGTTATGTAGTATGCATTAAGTCAAGATTTCAGCATGTCCATATTTTCTAAGTTCAGTTACGAGCATCTTATGATATTTATATTATGTTCATGCATGTTGGGTTTACGTGTTGGGTAAATTATTGGAACAGAATGCCTCCTAAACGTGTGATTCACTGGGAAGTTAGGGAGGAGGACAGAGAGCCTCGAGTTGAGGAGAGGGTCAATCCTCCACCTCCTCCACCACCAGACATGCAGCACAGATGCTTGCAAGTATGACTCAGTTCTTCGCACAATTTTCGAGGGAACCAGGGTCCAGCAGCGGGTGCAGGGGCGAGTCCCCAACCTGAAGCAGTGTATGAGCGGTTCAGGAGAATGAGCCCAAAGGAGTTTTCGGGTACCACTGACCCGATGGTAGCTGAAGGATGGATCAAGTCCATCGAGGTAATATTCGATTTCATGGAACTGACCGATGCTGATAGGGTCAGGTGTGCTACGTTCCTTCTGTCAGAGGACGCTAGACTGTGGTGGGATAGCGCGTCAGTGGCAGTGAATTTACAGACTCTGTCTTGGACTGGATTCAAGGAAGTGTTCTTCGCCAAGTACTTCACTGAGGAGGTACGATCCAGGCTGACTAGGGAATTTATGACTCTGCGACAAGGAGACAGCAGTGTTGCAGAGTTTGTCAGAAAGTTTGAAAGGGGGTGTTACTTTGTACCCCTGATAGCTAATGATGCTCGGGCAAAGTTGAGGCATTTCATGGATGGTTTGCGGCCGATCTTGCGCCGTGATGTCAGAGTTGCAGAATCTATTTCCTATGCAACGGCCGTGTCTAAGGCTTTGGCGGCAGAGCAAGACCAGCGGGATATTAAGGCTGACAGGCAGGGTAAGAGGCCCTATCAGGCACCATCGCAACACCAGCAGCAGCAGCATCAGAGGCCTCAGTTCAAGAAACCGTATCAGGGGCCGCCAGGGAAGAAGCCCTATCAGGGACCGCCGAGGGGCAAGGGTCCCATTCAGCAGTAGGGAGCGCCACAGAAGCCCGCTATTTTCCCAGTGTGCCCGAAGTGCAACCGTCAGCACCCAGGGCCATGCCTGTACTGGTTCAGGCAAGTGTTTTAAGTGTGGAGCTACTGACCACATGCTGAAGGAGTGCCCACAGTGGAAGCAGCCAACTCAGGGCAGAGTATTCGCCATGCATGCTCAGGAGGCGAACCCAGACACTACTCTACTGACCGATAAACTTTTCTAAGCTCAGTATTATTTTGACTTGCATGTGGGATTTTATTTGGGATCATTATTGTGCTAGTATTATTTTAAGTATATTTGGTTATTGGTTTCTACTTTGCTTAAGATTTTTGTTAGCAAGTTTGGGATATAAGTTAGTTTGTTGTGCCAACATCTCTCAGGAAATATTTTCATAAAGAGATTAGCCACAACTGCACTGATAGATTCAGGAGCCACTCACTCCTTTATATCGGAGACCTTTGCTAATCATCTGGACATCAAGTCCATTGGCCTAGACATGAATTTTTCGGTGACAGTCCCATCAGGGGAAGAACTGTTAGCAACTAGTGTGATCAGAGATATCGATCTAGAACTACAGAGCCATCTAGTTTATGCAGATTTGATTCTATTGCCGATGCCAGAGTTTGATATCATTTTAGGAATGGACTGGCTGACAAAGAACAGAGTTTTTATTGATTTTCAGAAGAGGTCAGTGTTGGTCAGACCCCTAGGCATGGAACAGTTCTTATTTGAACCAGCCAGATGGAGGAGTTTCCCTCGCATGATTTCGTGCATGCAGGCGAGGAGGCTGATGTCTAAGGGTTGTCAGGCTTTCTTAGCCAGAATTGTATCTGCACCTGACGTACCCACTCCATCTTTATCAGATGTGCCAGTAGTCAGAGACTTCCCAGACGTCTTTCCCGATGACGTCACAGGCCTTCCACCAGAGAGAGAGGTGGAGTTTGCGATTGATCTCATGCCAGGCACAGTGCCAATCTCCAAGGCACCATACAGATTAGCTCCAGCTGAGATGTTAGAACTCAAGCAGCAGATTCAGGAGCTTCTCGACAAGGAATTTATCCGCTCTAGTTTCTCACCATGGGGCGCACCAGTGCTTTTTGTAAAGAAGAAAGATGGGAGCATGAGACTTTGCATCGATTACCGTGAGTTGAACAAGGTAACGATAAAGAATAAGTACCCACTTCCTAGGATCGAAGACTTGTTTGATCAGTTGCAGGGAGCAACAGTGTTCTCTAAGATAGATCTTCGATCAGGGTATCATCAGCTGAAAGTGAAAGATGCAGATGTTCACAAGACAGCTTTCAGGACTCGGTATGGGCATTACGAGTTCTTAGTGATGCCGTTTGGATTGACAAATGCTCCAGCTATTTTCATGGACCTTATGAATCGAGTATTCCAGCCTTATCTTGATCAGTTCGTCATAGTATTCATTGACGATATTCTCATATACTCGAAGAGCCATGAAGAGCACAGTCAACATCTGAGTACAGTTTTGCAAACTCTGCAGAGTCGCAAGTTGTTTGCGAAGTTCAGTAAGTGTAAATTTCGGTTGGAGAAGGTAGCATTTTTGGGTCATATTATATCTAGCAGTGGTATTGAAGTGGATCCAGCTAAGGTAGCAGCAGTTAAGGATTGGGTCGAATTGAAGAATGCATCAGAGATCCGCAGTTTTTTTGGTTTAGCCGGTTACTACCGTAAGTTTATTCAGGAGTTTTCATCCATAGCAGTGCCACTCACTTCACTAACCAAGAAGAATGTTAAATTTGTGTGGAGTGACGAATGGCAGAAGAGCTTTGATACTTTGAAGCAAGCTCTTATTTCAGCGCGAGTGCTAGCCATGCCGACAAGGCAAGGTGAGTTTGTGCTATATACCGATACATCCAAGCTCGGGTTAGGCGCAGTATTGATGCAGCAGGGTCGGGTTATAGCTTATGCTTCCATGCAGTTGAAGGTGCATGAGAAGAACTATCCGACTCATGACTTGGAATTAGCCGTGGTTGTCTTTGCGTTAAAGATTTGGAGACACTACTTGTATGGCGAGAAGTGTCAGATTTTCACCGATCATAAGAGTCTCAAGTATTTCTTCACGCAGAAAGAGTTGAATATGAGACAGAGACGGTGGTTAGAGTTGGTGAAAGACTACGATTGCGAAATTAGCTACCATCCGGGAAAAGCTAATGTAGTGGCAGACGCCTTGAGCAGGAAAGTTGCAGTAGTAGCCCAGTTGTCAGTGCAGAGACCTCTTCAGTCTGAGATTCAGAGATTTGGTCTTGAGGTTTATCGTAAGGACAGAGCTCCTAAGTTATCTAATCTGATAGTCCAGTCTTCATTGTTTGACCGCATTCGCTTAGGTCAGCCTTCAGATAAGCAACTACAGAAATGGAGACTGAAAGATGAAGCTAAGGGCAGTGTTCTCTACTCAGTGTCAGATGGCATTGTGAGATACAGAGATAGAATGTGTGTGCCTAGTGTTGATTCGATCAGACAGGATATTTTGACAGAGGCACATGCATCTCCGTATTCTATCCACCCAGGAGGCATCAAGATGTACAAAGACCTACAGATTTTGTATTGGTGGCCAGGGATGAAGCGTGACATCCGTAGATTTGTGTCTGAGTGCCTCACTTGTCAGCAGGTGAAGGCAGAGCACCAGAGGCCAGCAGGCATGCTTAAGTCACTCCCTATCCCAGAGTGGAAATGGGAGAATATTACGATAGACTTCGTCGTTGGATTGCCTAGATCAGTCAGAGGCTTTAATGCCATTTGGGTTGTCGTGGATCGACTCACCAAGTCGGCGCATTTTCTGCCAGTGAAGACGACTTTCTCCATGACGCAGTATGCAGAGCTTTATATCAGGGAGATAGTCCGTTTGCATGGATTCCCAGTTTCGATTGTGTCCGACAGGGACCCGAGGTTTACATCATCCTTCTGGAAGAGCTTACATGCAGCCATGGGGACGAAGTTGCTTTTCAGTACAGCATTTCACCCACAGACAGACGGCCAGTCTGAGCGTGTGATACACATATTGGAGGATTTGCTGAGAGCCTGCATGATTGATTTTCAGGGGAATTGGGAGTCTAGGCTACATCTTGTGGAGTTTACCTACAACAACAGCTTCCAATCATCGATAGGTATGGCTCCATACGAGGCGTTGTATGGTCGGAAGTGCAGATCCCCAGTTCATTGGGATGAAGTTGGTGAGAGGGCAGAGCTTGGCCCAGAGATAGTTCAGCAGACTGCAGACGTGGTGGTCAAGGTTCGTGACAGAATGGAGACCGCCCGAGCCTTCAGAAGAGTTATGCTGATAAGAGAAGGAGAGATCTCGAGTTTGTCGTTGGCGATCACGTTTTTGTGAAGATAGCACCCATGAAGGGTGTTATGAGATTTGGGAAAAGAGGCAAGTTGAGTCCGAGGTTTATTGGACCGTTCGAGATTTTAGACAGAGTTGGGACATTAGCTTATCGTGTAGCCCTTCCGCCGAATCTGGCCGGGGTACACAATGTGTTCCACATCTCTATGCTAAGGAAGTACCTTGCTAATCCTTCGCACGTATTGAGTTATGAGCCGTTGCAGCTTACTCCAGACCTGTCATATGAGGAAAGACCGATTCAAATCCTAGACAGGCAAGAGTGTAAACTTCGGAACAAGACGACTAAGCTAGTCAAAGTTCAGTGGCTGAACCAATCAGTGGAGGAAGCCACTTGGGAGTCAGAGGCCGACATGAGACTTAGCTATCCGGAGTTGTTCGGTAAGACTTAATTTCGAAGACGAAATTTATATAAATGGGAGAGGAACTGTAGAGCCCAAAATTCAGTACACGTATAACCCATGCATCTATTTAATTAGTAAATCATTTAATTAATTTTAAATGAGTTTTAGCCATGCATGATTTATGAAAATGCATTATTTTAAATTAATTATGTTTATGTGATGCACGTTAAAATATTTTTCGAGTTTCATGTTTCAGGCGATCATTCGAGGCGAGATTGAGCAAAAGACCCGGAGACGATTTTGGCAATTTTAATTGTGGTATTTTTATTTTAAACTAAAGATGAGGCATTTTAAATAGTTATAAGTTTAATCATTTTTCAAGCCTAAATTATGTATTTAGTTAGTTTAAGAATTTTAAAGCTTTTAAAGTTAGCATTGTGTATTTAATTGGCTAACTAGATAATTTTATAAATTTAGTGTGTATTTATTTTTAATTAATGATTTGGTTAAAGTTAAAAGTATGTTAGTATTTTAATTAGAAGTTATTATCTTTTAAGCAAAAATTTACCCTTAATTAACCTCTAAACTCACGCTACACACACACTTACACGCTTTACACACTTTTACACACTAAAATTTACACAACACACACACAAACTCTTTTCAGTTTTTTATTATTTTTTAGAGCAAAAAACTAGGGTTCTAAGCCTAGCAAGCAGCCGCCCCTTCCCTCTTCACTTTCCATCAAATTTCGTGTGCTTTATTCGAAGATTTTTGCGTCACGTTCGTCCCGGATCAACCTCGCTTCTATCTCCGCTTCGATATCGCCGGTTCGGTAACGTTTATTATCAAAAGGCACGTATAATCTCTCCTTTGCTGCGTCGATCATGTCATATTATGTGTTGCGTGTTTTTATGCGTAAAACTTATGTATGATGTTCATAGTTTGAGCGGATAATTGATTGGATCAATTTCGAAGGAAAAAAATTTTAGATCTAAAACACGTTTTTACTGTTCCTGGTAAAACTGCGAATTTTTGGTACAGATTTTGAAGAAACTTTCAACACGAAAAACGTAGAACTTTTCGATGCCTTCGATTTGATATAAATTCGAGATTTTTGGATAAAAATTGAGTGAGTTATGGTGTTTTTCGTGGGACTGCTCAAACTGCAGTTTCAGAAAAATTGCTGCGTATAGGTATATTGTTAATGATGTTGAGTTGGTTATCAAAGTTTCGTTTCGGGTCGTTAGGCGCTTGGGAGAGCGAGGAGTTGTAAAAACTATTTTTATGTCAAAATTTAAGTTTGTGAGTTTTATTTTATTGCGTGGGGTGCGTCGTTTTCTTGGAGATGTTTGGGACATCGGTGGAGTCGAGTCAGTGCCATAGTGTCCTAGGATGGGTCTCGAGGCATTGTTCACCATTTGGGTAATCGAATTCGAAGAGTATAAGGTTTTAAGTCGCGGAGTCCAGAAGACGCGGCGCCCGAGCGGTAATTTATTACCGCCCGAGCGCCACCTTTTCTGTCCGAGTGTTTTAACTTTAGAAAAGCTCGGCGCCCGAGCGGTAACATTTTACCGCCCGAGCGCCACTCTTTCTGCCAATAGTTTTGTTCTACGAGCTCGGCGCCCGAGCGGTTATGTTTTACCGCCCGAGCGCCATTCATTTTGTACGGACGTTTAGTTTCCCACTTCTTTTCAAGTTCTAGTAGCGAGTTCAAGTCTTTTATTGTTGGGAAATGTTCACACGTCATCTTAGAGTTTGTTCGGGGTTGGATATCATGATTAGTATGATTAAATGAGGTAAATTCCCGAGTGATCTAGAATGTCATAAGCTATTTATGCACTTCGGCGGTGAGCTCGAGTACCTACGTCTAAGATATGAAAGTTAAGCTTTTGAAGTCATGTTAGTATGTGCAGCAACGGCACCAATCGAAGTCAAACGAATCCCTCAACGCCAAGTAAGTATGTATGACGTGCAAGAAAATATTTTAAGTTTTTCAGGTATGCTAAATGTCTTGTGACCAAAGTATGTTTAGGATTGGAAAGCGTTAAATTATGAACGGGGACCAATCCGCCCGTTAAATTATGAACGGGTTAGATCGAGGTTGGAAAGCGTTAAATTATGGACGGCGACCAACCAGCCCGTTAAATTATGAACGGGGATCTCATGAATGTGGCATTGGATACGTCCCTGTCAGCCCAGTATTGTGGTTTAGTCTGATCAGGCGATTATGTTATGGGTCACTTGCTTTGAAACATCCTCTATGCAAAATGATGAAGTTAAGTATGTTCAAGTATGCAAGCATGTTTAAAAAAAGTTTATGATGATGGCACGTCAAAGTATGTATGTACGTATGTTCAAGTTTATTATGCAAGTTCAAGTTTCAAGTATGTACGTCCTATTTTAAAGATGCATGCGATTTTATTATGTAGTACTCGTTATCTCTAGTTTATACGTGTTGAGTCTTTAGACTCACTAGACTTGGTCGATGCAGGTGAGGATGTTTATGAGGAGACATGAGGTGGCGACCAAGGAGCAGGCTTGGACTGAGCGGGGGGCTAAACCCGAGGACCGCCCACGTTTATTTTAAAATATTTATCATGTTGAATATTTTATTACTCTATTTTGGTGAAGTGGAGAATGATGTTTTTGTCAACCTTTTCTTATGGGGGATTTGGTTGTGATATTTTTATGGCAAACAATGAAATATTTTTATATTTAAGAAAATTTTTAACTTTTCCGCAAATTTTAAGTATGAAACTACGGTACGTTACAATTTTTATATTTTCGTTTTTATAGTTATACATGCACAAAACTAGTGTTTTCATCTTTTAAAACTCCTCATATTGATGCACAAAGGGGCTGCCATGGTAGGGATACTTGAAGGGATGTTTTTTCACATGTTTAAGGGTCCCTAGGTGTATGTTTAAAGGCTGAAAAAAATAGGGAAGGAATAAAAACGAAAATAGACTCCTTAAGGGAAAGGACTCTTCGACTAGGAGTCTTTGAGGGTCACGGCTGCTAGCTGCGGTTAGAGAGGGTCCAGTAGACTTAAGTGGGCTGCATAGGAGGGATGGGCAGAGGCTGGACATGGTGGTTAAGGGCTGGAGGCGAAGCTAGCCTAGGTTCGAATCATATTAGGACTATGACTCTTGTGCAGAAAAAATTCAGTAGCTTCCTAGGCATATTCAAGGGACTTAATTGGCTGAAATTAGTTGTATATGGGTTAGTAGGGTGTTATTAAGCTTTGGTTCAAGTTTGGTTAAGTTTCGAGTCCATACGAGTCAAAACCGGGAAGTAAGTCTAAGTTTAAAAACGAATCGGGAAACGCCTAGATTTAAACTTAAAAAAATTATAAAAAATTATATTTAAGCTAAAATAATTATTATAAGTTAAGTTTTAATTTGGGAATTTTATATTAAGGTTTGGCTTAATTCGTGATTAAAACGCATTAATACGTCACATTTAAAGATTAATTTAAAAGTCCTCGTTTTAGGCTAAAGAAAAATATGGGAAAATTAATGTAAGCTTAAATAATTATTTGGGACATGTTAGAGTCAATGGAATTAATAAAATGTCAAAAATGTGAAATTTTACGTCCAGGGGTAAAACGGTTTTTACAGACCGTCGCTATATAACGACGGTTTTGATTAAAACCGTCGCCTTTAAACTTAAGCGACGGTTTATTCAAAGCCGTCGCTATTAACCGTCGCTTTATTCGCCACGGTTTTTCATAAACCGTCGCTACAATTGCGACAGTTCTACAAACCCGTCGCCACTTTAAGCGACGAGTTAAACAAACTGTCGCTTAATTTTAAACAAGACGGTTTTAATAAAAACCGTCGCTATATTGCGACGGTTAAAAAACACCTTCGCTAATTTTAAAAGCCACGGTTTTAATAAAACAGTCGCTATATAGCGACGGTTCAAGAAAACCGTTGCTATAGTAGCAACGGTTTAAAAAATCGCCGTTATAATTGCGACGGTTTACAAACACCGTCGCTATAATAGCGACGGTTATGAATAAACCGTCGCTGATATTTGCGACAGTTTTAACAAACCGTCGCTCATAGCGACGGTTTTGGAGTTTAGGGTTTAGGGTTTATGGTTCAGTCAATTATATATATTAAAATTTTTGTGCAAAAAATATTGAGATTATAGTAAAATCAAAATTTTTTAAAAATGAATTTTTATAATAATTTTTATGTTAGGAGTAATATGATCATTTAAAACTCAAAATGAAAAAAAAAATATATTAGGAAATGTTAGTTATAAATTAGATACAAATTATTAAAATATATTTTATTATTTATTAAATAAAAAAAATTGTAATTTGAGAAAATGAGTATTTTTTATTTATGAAAAAACTTTAAACCGTCGCTAAAATTTCTATATATACCGAGGCTCCCGAACATTTTCTTCACCAATTTTCCCAGTTCTTCTCTGGTAGTGTCGAAACTCTATCATTTTTTCGCATGCAGTTTCGTTTTTTATTAATGCTAACATCTTTTCGTGTTAATTTTGTAGATTTGCTTGTTGGTTTTATCTTCCAGCGTTACGTGATTCTGCATATCTTCACGCAAGTCAGATTTTTAAAGCGTTTTCTTTAATGAAAATTTAATAATTATGTGTTACTTTTGCATAGTAGTTTAATTATAATTTTAGCGTAATATGTTATTTACGAAATTTAGCGTAGTAGATTATTTATTTTGTAAATCTTAATGTTATTTTTGTAGATATTTATTTAACTTTTCGTTGTATATTATTTTATAATAGAATTTAATTATATTAAAATTTAAACACTTGTAGGCTTCAAAAGATAACACATGAGATAAAATTTGACCCAAATAAATAATTTAAACACTTGTAGGCTTCAAAAGCTATAACGTTTGAAAAAATTTCGTTCTAATCTTTGAATCTTTTTAGGAATTTGTTTTAATAATTATATATATTAAAATTTTTGTGCAAAAATATTGACACTTGTAGATTTGCTCGTTGGTATTATTTTTAATTGGCCAGAGTGAATTTGTTTTAATAATTTTAACACTTGTAGATTTGCTCGTTGGTATTATTTTTAATTGGCCAGAGTGAATTTGTTTTAATAATTATATATACTAACGCCTATTGATACATTATGTATTTATATATATTAAAATTTTTGTGCAAAAAATATTGAGATTATAGTAAAATCAAAATTTTCTAAAAATGAATTTTTATAATAATTTTTATGTTAGGAGTAATATGATCATTTAAAACTCAAAATGAAAAAAAAATATTAGGAAATATTAGTTATAAATTAGATACAAATTATTAAAATATATTTTATTATTTATTAAATAAAAAAATTTGTAATTTGAGAAAATGAGTATTTTTTATTTATGAAAAAACATTAAACCGTCTGTGGGGACCCGGACGCTAATCATCTTCTTAATCATCTTTGGGGTTTAATTATCAATTAAGATAAACAGGGTCTAAAAATTTTTCTTTTTAAAATACACTCGCGGAAGATAATGGCATCTACGTAATATACATATCTGTATAAACTACGTTTCAGTACAAAAATATAATAATGTACAATAGTCTTTCAATTAATCTAAGGTTCGACTACTAAATTTCAAGTAATAAAACCTATCTATATCCAAGTCCGGAATCACCACGCTAATCTTGATCTCTCCTCTTCTTCTGGACCCCGATCCTGCCCCACCTGTTGTCATGCACACATACAAACAAGACAACAGCCGGATAACTCCGGTGAGATATAAATATCCCAGTAAAAACAATGTAATCATGCAAGCATATAAAACATATATAAAAGCATGAATTATATCTTATCACATGTAGCATAATCAACAACATGTATCAATACAAGTCTGTAAATAAAACATGAATCGTAATCTACGAAACATAATTAATACGGATCTGTAAATCAAACTCTAGTCTCACTATCTAAGACTTGACTCATCTCTTATTCTAATCTAGGGATCCCAATCTAATTTAGACTTTGGTATGCTGTATCGAGTGTGTCTGAGATAGACGTCGATCTACATCTGAAGCTCGTCGATACACCGTAAGTCTAGAGTCTTATCGGTTCTGAGAAAGACTCGGCGGTTCTGCCCTAGCTAGGCTGTCAGCCCTAGACTCGGACTCTGACTCTATTCTAAGTCAATCCATTAACATATCAATCTGATAATCTGCAAATATCTATGCAATAAAATAAAGTATGTGATTTAGGGAAACTCAAGTCAAACCTAACTTGAGTTGTGCAATCCCAACTCAATATTTATTTATACCTTTGTCTTCCCGGTCTGACGAAGACGAAGTCTCGTATTCTGATCCGTCCATACCCAGTCTGGCAATGACAATCATACAAATACAACATCAGTATATAACTCAATTCAACACCTGTTCTGATCAATACTCAACTCAGTATATAATCTGATCAATATCTGAACAAAATACAATCTGAGTCATATCAATAATATCACAATCTAATCGAAATCATATCTGAATCTGATCAATTTAACTCAACTGATTTTTCGACGGCATAACAATACAATCTGAATACTCCGTCATTCTGAACACCACATATATAATACCACGAGTCATAATCGGTATTAATACAATTTATAATCTCAACGATAACACAAATCTCAGTCAAATCGACTCTGAAAATCATACAATTACGTACACAATCTGTTCTTCGATCTGATTTCAATTATATCATGTCTACAGTAGCAGAAACACCATATCTGAATCATATTTAATTCTGACAATATCATAATTTCAAATCATGTCTAAACGTAACAAAACTTACGTCCAGTCGTAGCCTGCGTTGATAGGAACACAGTACCGAAGTCGGATTCAAAATCGGACGGACGGATTTTCCGAAATCAAAATTTAAAAGCTTCGAAGGAAATGAAATATCCTAAGCTCTATCCTCGTTTCCTTTCTGCTGAATAAGGAAGAATTCGTGTGTGTATATATATATATATATATACATCCCCGTGCATGCAAGAGGCCAAGTGGCTCCATTTCAAGTTGCATGCCGCGCGCATATGCGCCACTCTTCTCGCGTATATGCGCCGAACCTAATGTCCCTCCCGCGCATATGCGCCCTCTACGTCGCGCATATGCGCCGATCCTTCTGGACAGGTCGCGCATATGCGCGACTTATCTCGCGCATATGCGCCGAGATGTTCGACCGAACATCTCGAGATGTTCGGTTGAACATCTTCGCTCATAATGTAACGATTCCCGTCTTCTTCATTCAAGTTTGTATAACCTCAATCATGTCAATTGATCAATAAATCATTCCAGATTAATCTTAAATTACGGTAATTATACCCAAATCATTTCAGATTACGGTAATTAGATTCTTGGGCCTTACACCGTCGGTAAAATTTCTATATATACCGAGGCTCCCGAACATTTTCTTCACCGATTTTCGCAGTTCTTCTCTGGTAGTGTCGAAACTCTATCATTTTTTTCGCATGCAGTTTCGTTTTTTTATTAATGCCTAACATCTTTTCGTGTTAATTTTGTAGATTTCCTCGTTGGTTTTATCTTCCAGTGTTACGTGATTCTGCATATCTTCACGCAAGTCAGATTTTTAAAGCGTTTTCTTTAATGAAAATTTAATAATTATGTGTTACTTTTGCGTAGTAGTTTAACTATAAATTTTAGCGTAATATGTTATTTACGAAATTTAGCGTAGTAGATTATTTATTTTGTAAATCTTAAGTTATTTTTGTAGATATTTATTTAACTTTTCGTTGTATAGTTTTTTATAATAGAATTTAATTATATTAAAATTTAAACACTTGTAGGCTTCAAAAGATAACACATGAGATAGAATTTGACCCAAATAAATAATTTAAACACTTGTAGGTTTCAAAAGCTATAACGTGCTACCAATGATTTCTTCTACTCCACGTGCTACCATTGATGCTAATCCCAACAACAATCATAGACGTCAATTAAGCACAACGCTTCAAGTTCAACGAATAAGAAGACAATCAATGACAGATGAACGACGACGAGAATACCTTTCTGGGCGTAGAACAAACTATCAACAACGAAGATATGGGATTGTACCCGAAGATTCCACCTTGAATGTGTCTAATATTGCTCCAAATTTACATAAACTTTTGAACAATTGACTCAAATAAATAAAAGTGAGGGAATGAAAACATGATTCAAGGTGATGGTAATTATTTTTTTTTGTATTAGGTGTTCATTTTCAATAATCGCTCAATTTTCTAAGTTTCCATATAGATACTGTAAGGCCCGAGAGTTCGATTATGATCATCTGCTATGACTTGTCGATAATTGAGATGTAATTATAGACGGAACAGAGAAGACCGGGATAGCATAATGCCCGATATTGTCGTTTGATACTCCGATTTAAGCATAAGGGAGTGGAAGCAAAGACACGACATGGAGAAGCGATGTTGTAAATCGATTTTTTTTTATTGTACAAAACTGCACCTGTGGCAGGAAGGAGACCGCACCCGCGGGGTTGAGACAGTGACAGCAGCGCACCGCGGTAAGACAGCCAGTGCACACGCGGTTAGTTCTTCAGAATTTTTGGGTGTAGTCCAGTAAGCCTACCGCACCCACGGTATAAGAGCCACCGCACCCGCGGTAAGCACAGCGCACCCGCGGTCCAAGAGTCAGCGCACCCGTGGTCCAAAGTTACCGCACCCACGGCGAGACGTGTTTTGTAAAGAAATGAGCCACGTTTCTTTGGCATGCTATTTGATATATATAAACCCATTTCCTCTCATTTCAGCAACAGAAAACAACCGAGAAAGCTCCCTGAAATCCTCAAATTTCCTTGAATCATAGAACTTTGATTGTGCCGCATCCGTTTCTCCGATTTTTGATCCAATCACAGTTTCAGACTCCCCTTGCCACAAGCTACAACTGGACGTAAGTTTTCTTATGTTTTGATATGCTTTGACAATATGATATTGAAGGAATCAGATGTAATTGATATAGGTTAGTCTTGAGATATTAGACCTCGTATAATCGAAACCAGATTGAAGAACAGATACTGTATGAAATTGTTATGATTTATCGAACTTGATTTGATTGCGATTATACCGAGTTGGTATCAGAATATGTATGTTGATCGATTATGAATTGAGATTGATATTTGTATTGCTGGGTATATCGAGAGTGTGCAGTTATACCACTGAAACAGAAGTAGATTGAGTTCTGATTATATCCAGTATTGATGGAGTTGTGTTTTGATATTATACTTCTTGCTATTGTCATTGCCAGATTGAGTACTTACAGGCTTTGAATTCGAGACCTCGACTTCGTCAGATCAACAAAAGAAAGGTATAGGCAATGTTAACCGGGAGATGAACTTGAGTCAGATTGGACTCTAGTTTCCCTAAACCACATACTTTACTTATTGCATTGATGTTTGTGATTCTTGAGATTGTGGTGCTTAGTCTATTGATTTATAGCAGAGCATATATTGAGTCATAGGCTGATGTGCCTTGAGTGAGAGTCACTGACAGAGGGGCTAGCTTGTTACATATTAGTCACTGGCCCATTGCACATTGTCAGAATAGGATTGGCTGATAGGCCAAGTCTTTGGCGGATGTGCCAAGACACTGGACGTTTGGTATATCGATGTGCTTAAGAGACAGAACAGTCCTTATTGCTGATGATTCGATATAGATATAGAGCAGACCAAAGTCCCGGAATAAGAACGTACCGGTCCACCACCGCGAACGGGAGAGTAGGTGGGAGATTTGTTACGTTCTTTTTTTTTTCAGAAACTATATTTTATTAGAATAATAAGGTAGTAAGTTTACAAAGCAAGTGGATGAGCCATTCACGAAAAACAACATCAACCTACAATCAGTATTCGTTCAACAGAAAATATAACACCAATCCCTAGCTAAATCCGAGATACAATAAGTCCGAAACATTGGTATGTTAATCGTCCACGTGGCGACCCTGAATCTGATTTTTTCCCAAACGTCATCTCTCGATTCTTCTATGTCACTGAATATTCTGTTATTGCGCTCCAACCAAATCGTCCAAAAGACACAATGAACTATTATGCACAAAAAATCTTTAAACCCCTTTCCTGTGAGAGATCCATGCTCCAAAATAAACATGTCTCTTGATGATGCTGGAGATATCGACTCGATTCTAGATTTGTCTCATGTGATTGCTAACCCTTTTGATAATCAGATCTCTCTTCTCGAGGAATCCCAGAACAGGGTAATACTCCGACTACTCAGATGGATGTATCAGAAAATCTGATGGAAACATTGTTACAGATGTTTCAGTCATTTCACCCGCCGATTCTGAAGGGTACCGAGACATCTGGTGATTGTGAGAATTGGTTAGATTAGATAGAGATGATGTTTGATTTCCTTGATTGTACAGATGGACATAGAGTTAAAATGATTTAACATCAGTTACCTGACGTCGCGAAGAATTGGTGGCTCGCAACCAAGGAGAACTTAGAACAGCGTGGTACGATGCTTACATGGGAACTCTTTAAAACTGAATTCTATCAAAGATTTTTCCCAGTATCATACAGACAAGACAAGAGTGAAGAGTTTACCACTCTGAGACAGGAGCAGTTGAATATTGAGGAATATGTAGCCAAGTTATTTACCTTGCTACGTTTTGCTTTCAAGTGGCTGGGAATGATGAAGCTGTAACTGGTCAGTTCACCAAAGGATTGAATCCTGAGATAATTACATTGGTAAATATGGAGCGACCCCATACTTTTACCGATGCACTGAACAGAGCTAAAAGAGCATAAAGTTCTGATGAGACAGAAGAGATCTTCGTATGTTCCTCCAGTATCGAGACCACAACAACCCCCTCCCAGATGTGAGAGTGGTAGCAGCAGCGGTGTAGAGAAAGAACATCTGAAAGCTCGAAAGAAACAATTTAAGAAATTGAGAAGCATTTCTTCTAGCTCCAATGGTTCCAGAAAAAAGTATATTGGAGTGTATTGTAATACCTGTGGAGGGAAACATCCCACAGAGCAGTGCTAAGGAGTGCTTGGTAGTTGCCGCATTTGCCGACGATCAGGACATTTTGCTAGAGTATGTCCACAGAGAGATGTTCAAAGATGGGAGCTGAATCATCTGGATCAGTGATTCAAATTGAAAGACGATCATCTGGTGTTCACTCTTTCCAGTCCTCACCCTCTTCTCAGACACAACCAGGGCCCGAAGGAAGCCAGAGGGGTTGTAATGACCAAGGAACAGACCCAGGATGCACTTGATGATACCGTGGTAGGTAACTGATCTTTTATGATTCTTTTGCGTATGTAAATCCTACCCATGATTTCTGAATGAATTGCATTGATGTATGCTTTATCTGTTGACTCCGTATCTGCTGTAGTATTTATCTCTTTACCTTTCTGGGGAGAGTTTTGATTTCAATGAATTTTGTGAAACATCATATACTGCAGTAAGATGGGAATGAGATTGAGTGAGTATGTGTTGTACTTGTGTTGTCTGATTCTGAAGGCATGACTGATATTGCTACGCTGATCAAGTACAAAATTACCGTAGACTGATTCCAGAAGATGGTAAGAGGCGGACCTGAAATGGCCGCAAAATGAATATTGTACGGTAAGGATTCTAGATTTGGAATTCCTTTGATATCCGTAGTATCTCTGACTTGTGTATTCAGTTGACTTACTGAAATTAAGCCCATCATTGGCTGATTTGCCAATGGTGTGTGAAGTTAATGATGTGTACCAAGAATAGATTCCAGGATAGCCTACAAATAGAGAAAGAGATTGTAGCATGGAATTGGTGTCAGAGTTACATCAGATCGAATGTTTCTCCTTGAGATGCTCCAGTTATGTTTATGGGTTGATACCCTATGTGTTTCAGAGGTATTTTGTTGATTTCAGGATTATTTATATCGATGACCTTCTGATATATGCAAATAATAGGATTGTTTATGCTGAAAATCCTGAAAACTGAGAAATTATATGCAAAGCTGTCGAATATGAATTTGATTGAGACAGGTTGTATTTTTGGCTCACTTTATATCTAGTGATGGGATTTCTGTTGATCCAAGTAGAGTTGAGGCCGTGATTAGTTGGCCTAGATCGACATCAGTTCTAGAGATACGTCGTTTTATGGGTTTGGCAGGATATTATAGGCGTTCTATCAGAGATTTCTCTTATATGGATAAATCTATTCTTTCAAGTGTTGGTGATTTTGTTATATATTGTTATTGTTTATGCTTCCAGACATTTGAAGCTACACGAGTCTCGCTATCCAATTCATGATCTTGAATTGGCGACCATTGTATTTTTACGAAAGATTTGATAACACTATATGTACGGTGAAAAATATGAGATGTATTCTGATTATATGAATTGAATTATCTATTCTTCCAATCTGAATTGATTATGAAACATAGAAGACGGTGTTTATTGAAAAATTCTGATTATGAAATCGACTTTTATCCGGGACAGTTGGATGTAGCAGCTGAGGCACGAAGTCGAAAGGGTATGTTCTTTATCCTTACCGACGATTGGTGTTTCTACTTGGATTAAAGAGTGCTGTCTTTCTGAATTGATATTTGAGACAGACTGTCAGATTGTGAGATTATATGCTATTCAAGTTGAACCAGAACTGATATTCAGAATTAAAGAAGCACAGAAAGTGGATTAGAACATTCAAAAATTCGATTGTTATGTCAGAGCTGGACAGCAATCCAAGTACCAGGTTTGTGACATTGTGTTATATTTGACTAATCGTATTATTGTGCCAAATGTTTCGGATTTGAAACGACAGATATTGTCAGAAGCGCACAGTAGTTGAGTCAGTATTCATCCTGAAAATGGTACAATGATCTGAAAGAACGATTTTGGGAGAAACAGATGAAGGCTGATATTGCAGCAGTTGGATCCAAATTTCTGAATTGCCAACAGATGAAAACAGAAAGAAAGAAACCAGGAGGGTTGTTACAGAGTCTGTCCATTCCTGAAGGGAAATGGGATTACATTTCCATGGAATTGTGACGTCAGAAAAGAACGTAAAACAGCTCAGAACAAAGACTATTCCGCTTGTGAAGATTCAAGACAGAGTCAGATATGAGACAAGAATTCCCAGCACTATTTCTCTGATGTGCGTATTTCGTTCAGCTTCTATTCTTTTTGCCTATTCTTTCATTTGATGCGATTATGATATGATATGATTGCCTGAGATTTCAAGGACGAAATCATTTCTTAGGGGGGGAGAAATGTAAGGCCCGAGAGTTCGATTATGATCATCTGCTATGACTTGTCGATAATTGAGATGTAATTATAACATAAGGGAGTGAAAGCAAAGACACGACATGGAGAAGCGATGTTGTAAATCGAATTTTTTTATTGTACAGCACCTGTGCCAGGAAGGAGACCGCACCCGCGATGTTGAGACAGTGACAGCAGCGCACCCGCGGTAAGACAGCCAGCGCACCCGCGGTCAGTTCTTCAGAATTTTCGGGCGTAGTCCAGTAAGCCTACCGCACCCACGGTATAAGAGCCACCGCACCCGCGGTAAGCACAGCGCACCCGCGGTCCAATAGTCAGCGCACCCGCGGCGAGACGTGTTTTGTAAAGAAATGAGCCACGTTTCTTTGGCATGAAATTTGATATATATAAACACATTTCCTCTCATTTCAGCAACAGAAAACAACCGAGAAATCTCCCTGAAATCCTCAAATTTCTTTGAATCATAGAACTTTGATTGTGTCGCATCCGTTTCTCCGATTTTTTATCCGATCACAGTTTCAGACTCCTCTCGCCACAAGCTACAACTGGACGTAAGTTTTCTTATGTTTTGATATGCTTTGACAATATGATATTGAAGGAATCAGATGTAATTGATATATGTTAGTCTTGAGATATTAGACCTCGTATAATCGAAACCGGATTGAAGAACAGATACTGTATAAAATTGTTATGATTTATCGAACTTGATTTGATTGCGATTATACCGAGTTGATATCGGAATATGTATGTTGATCGATTATGAATTGAGATTGATATTTGTATTGCTGGGTATATCGAGAGTGTGCAGTTATACCACTGAAACAGAAGTAGATTGAGTTCTGATTATATCCAGTATTGATGGAGTTGTGTGTTGATATTATACTTGTGAGATCCCGACACTAAAATAGCTTTGATGGCTGTCGCGTGTTTTCTTAATTGCTTGCAAGTGCACAACGTCAAGTTATAGTAAAATGTAATTTTGAGTACAAGTGTCGATCCCACGAGGAATGTATTTCTAAATTTATATTAATGCTTGTAATTAAAATAGTCTTGATTTTATTTAGAATAATCAAATAACAGATTTGTTCGCATCAATAACTGAATTGAAAATAAATTTAATTTTAATACCAAACAGAGCTGAACGACAATGGAATAAAAGATCTAGAGGTCCGATTTCACGCAACTATCCACCATGTGTATTTTTGTGTAGCTATATTATATTTGTCTTTCTTATTCATTAGCCAAGAATTCTAAAATCATCTACTCCCTCTCACGAGTGTTAAGCAGATACTAATTATCTAACAAAAGATTGTAACGTTCCCATCAACAATCTATAATTAAATAACACAATAATCACTCAAATCTTTTAATGGCTTCAATAGCACTATATGTCCTCCCGAACTATATAAATACTATCGATGTATTTTTCCTTTTCTTGTTTATAAATTCCCTTTTCCAAGTGATAATTTATAAACACAAGAATCATTCAATATATGGCCAATAAATTGAAAGCATTAAAATTGGAAACATACAAATGAACAATAAGACAACTTATATAGCATAAATCATGAATCTCAACACATGGTTTCTAGTTTTGTTCCATCATTCCTCTAGAATTAAGATTTAGTTCATAATAATGAAAATAAAACAACAACACACAAATCTTAAACAAAACATAGTAAATAAAAATGAAAGTAAAGAAAGAAGAACTTAGAACAAGAGTTTTGGAGTTCAAATGAAGCTTTTATCCAAAGATGTGCAAGAACTTTCCCAAGGATGCACTTGATCTTTAATCTCTTTGTTGTAGCCTCCAACCTTTTCCTTTTGCTCCAAGATGCCCTAGATGATGAATAATGGATGCTTTTTATAGTCCTCAACAAGTCTTGCACGCAAAACACCAAAGTCTTCAAGTCCCATGCGCAGCACACCATAGTTTCACAATTTCCGGAAGTTGTCTGTGCATGACCGCGGGTGCAGTGCTAACATGACCGCGGGTGCGGTGCATGTTCGTAAAAAAATCTCTTGTTCATCTGGCAGGACCGCGGGTGCGGCGCTTACATGACCGCAGGTGCGGTCATGCCTCGGCGAACAGCGCGGGTGCGGCGGTGTATGCAGCGCGGGTGCAGTGCTACTTCGTCAAGCTTTGTCCTTTGCACCTTCTAATTCATCACTATACTACTCCAAACTCTCATTTATAAGCTTCCAAACTACAATAACAAAAACAACAACAATTCAAATAAAACCTGCTCAAGAATCACAAAATTCCAAATTAAAACAAGTAATAAAAGTACAATAAATTGCACTTATCAAACTCCCCCAAACTTAAGATTTTGCTAGTCCCGAGCAAAATAAAACAACAAAAAAAAAAAAACAAACAATCAAACAAACAACAAACAAGTCATGAAATATTTTAAAGAACTTGGCCTCAACATAATTTCAAAATCCATCATGCATTTACAATTCAAATCAATTTAACCACTTGTTCATCCGGATAAAATCATGTGATTGGTTTGTTTTCTAACTTCAAATCTCTTCAAACATGTTTCAATTCATTATCAATTGATTTCAAATTTTTACAAACACATATCACAAGGTCTTTTTCGGTAAAAATTGGGTTCAAAGCAATATTCATTCAAGAAATGGATACCCAATAATTATTTGATGCAATGAGGTGTGTGAAAATTTGATCAAAATTCTTATTCAATGACAATGTTTATCGATTGTCCATAGGCTAGATCCTCCCAATCACTCTCCACTAGTATATTGGACAACTATGACTAGGTTAATAGGATTTTCAATGGTTATAATGTTAGGCCTCGGTTCATGGCTACAAATAAAGTCTAGGAGTTCAAATAAGGGAGTAAATTGAATTTCTTCTCTTTTGCACACTCCACTATTTCTTTCAATCTCCAATTTTTATCTTTTTCTTTTCTTTATTCATCTCATCTCTTTTTCTCCCCTTTTTCTTTTTCAACAATGTATCATTAGTCATTTTTCTTTTGTAGGAGAAAATCAATTTCTTTCAAATTCTTACTCCCTTGAGAAGGTAGGAATTAATTGTATAAGATATTCAAAAGGTTGGTAATTGTGGGATTCTTGAAAAAAATATTTGAATGGGGGTCTTTTACACATATTTACGTGTGCCATTCAAATTCATATAAGCTCAAAGAGGTGACAAATGATAAATTAATTTATTTGGTAGCTTGAAAGGCTCAATCGATCCAAAAATCACCTAAATCATTCCTAAATCATAATTTGTCCGTATTTCGCCTCGAGTGATGTTTGGATAGTTCTAGACAAAATCTCAATTCACCATCAAAGAGTAGAATTCTAATCATCGTGAAAATGATGTCTCAATGCATCAACCAAATACATATATATTCAAAAAGAAATGTGCTTGGCTTCCAAGAAATTTAAAAACACAACTCTTTTCTCATATAGGCTCAAAAGGGCTTCAAATGAACGTTTATGAATAATATACATGGCCCAAATAAATTCAAAGATTGCCTAAATCATTTATATGTTTGCAAAAAATTTATTTCAATGTCAAATAAAATCACAAAGTTTTATAGAAATTTTAAGTCTCAAACTCACCAAATCTCATGATTATTCTCTAAATTTTCAAAGTGGTTAATTAACATGAATTTGATGCATGACATTGCTTTTCCATAAAAAAAATATTTTCATCCTTGGCCAATTCATTAAACATTTCATGACTAAAAATACTACAAACACACAAAATAAACCAAAAAAAAAAAAATTAAACACAAAAATACACTAAGTAAATAAACACACAAAAGCAAATAAACAAATAAACACTCTAAATAAATTAAAACAAAACACACAAAGATAGATTAAAATAACTCCCCCAAACTTAAACATGTGCATCGTCCTCGATGTAAATAGGCATGGTAAATAGGAAAATGCACATACACTGGGCAACGACCGTCAGTGGTCATTACCATCATCCTCGTCATCGTCATCAGGGTGGGGTTGTTGGAACTCTGGCGGGTGATAGACAGTGGCCACTGTGGAGGAGGTGGAAATGGATGTCCTGAAGTAGAAGCAGATGGGAACTGCTGAGCCAACACCGTAGTGAAATCCATCATGTAATCCATGAATGTATCGGTCCTATACCGAAAAGCATCCATCTCTTGGCGTTGTACCCTCATATCCTCTTCCAACTGATTCAACCGATTTCTCCTATGTCTTTGCTGCGGCTGTGGCTCTTGAGCTTGGGCTTGGTCACGTCTCTCTGCAGCCCTCTGATTGAATTCCCTTTGAGCTCTACGTGCTGCAGCTTGGTCATTTCTGACTCCCATAAATGCCTGAGCTATCACAATAGGATTTTTCGGCTTCAGAACTTCTTCATTCGGGGCCCAAGTCACTCCCGCATGTTGGCACAATATGGTGATGAGAGAGGGGTGGAGAAGTCCACTCGGAGAGTTTCCAATTGCATAATCATAAATTGAATTCTGAAGCAACCGACCTAAGTCAATTGTTTTTCCTGTTATGATGCAAAAAATGAGGATGGCCCTCTCCTTGATAACGGTCGTTGTGTGTTCGGTAGGTTTGATTCTTGCAGAAATGAAAGAATACCAATATTTGGCCATTTCCTTGAGGTCAGACTTTGCGAGGCTCAAGTACACATTATCTCTCATTCGCCATTCGGCTCCCTGTGTACAAATAGTCTGAAGAATATTGTCATAATCAACATGCCCATTTCTATATTCTTCGTACTCGTCGTGCATGATTTCAGGAAAGCCATATATCGTATTGATTGTACGTGCATCAAAAGCGACCTCCTTTCCTCTCACAAACACCACTAACCGATCATGTCTAACCTTTAAGTTTGCATAGAACTCTCTCACCAGTGATATGACAGCATCCTGTGGCTGTCTTCCAAACTCCTCCCACTGTCGATCCCTAAGCATTTGTTCAATTTGAGTATCAGGGGCACTAAGATCAAATCCCCTCTCTTTAATAATGCTTCTATTAAAATCTTCCCATATTGTTCCTCCGCCCTCTCATCATAAAACCGAGTCGCATCATAATTCACCCTTGATGAGGATGAAGCACCTTTTGATGACTTTCTTTTTAGTGGCATTCTGTCAAACACCTTGCAAACACCAACTTTACTTCAACCCAACTCTCACAATTCAATGATTTTTTTACTCCCCCAAACTCAATACAAACAATATCCACAACACAACAATATACACAACAATCAATGAACAATATCCCCAAAATGAAGAATGTATTCACCAATAATTCCTTCTATAGCCACTAACACCAACAATCTCGAATTTTCCAACAAATATGCAATGAATTGGCTCACCTTGAGTGTGTTGAAATGTTTCTTGAAGAATTAATTCAAAGCTCCACTCAAATCTTGAAGAGATTTTCGAACCCCCTTTTCAAACCCTAGGTTGGATTTTTGAATTTGATGGAAAGAAATGAGGTATTTGATGGAATGTGTGAAGATTTGTTAGTTGTAGTGATGAATTTGTTGAAAGAAGAATAAAAATTTGGTGAGTGAGTTGAGTTTTGGGTAGGGATTTCGAAAATGGAATTGGGTGTTCTTGAGTGTGAGTTTCGGTAATGGAGAAGAAATCCCGATTGTGTCTTAAAAAGGTCTCACCGCGGGGGCGGTAGTGTAAGCACCGCGGGTGCGATGCTTGTTCGAACAGGAAGCGCTGGTGCGGCAATGTAAGCACCGCGGGAGCGCTATGTTCTCGGCATTTTAAGAATTTTTTTCATCGACACAGCGCGGGGGCGGTACGCTAAGGAGCGCGGGTGCGCTTTTGTCTCGGCAGTTTAGCGCAGGGGCGGTAGCTTAGGAGCGCGGGAGCGGTATGTGTTCGGCAGCTACGCGCATTTCTCCATAATGCATGACCGCGGGTTCGGTCATGTAAGCACCGCGGGTGCGGTATCACTTCGGCATTCCTAGCGCGGGGGCGCTGTCTTTGTGCTGCGGGTGCACTCCTGTTTCGAATTTTCTGTATTTTGAATGCACCTCAAGCATAGGTGCAGTGCTCATGAGACTGTAAGGGCACTCCTGTTTCGTCTAAATATTTTCTTCTCAAATTTTCAGTCCTGAAAAGAAAATAATTGGGATTCATTAAATTTGGGAAGATATAAGCATACACTATATTAAAAATACACAACTAAAAATAACATGATTAAAATAAAATCAAAACTGAAATCACAATGCCAACAAGAAACAAAGAATTGGGTTGCCTCCCAATAAGCGCTTGGTTTAACGTCATCAGCTTGACTACCATCAGTCTTTATCAAGTTGATCCGCCCAAAGGAATGTTGTCAAGGTGCCTTACTTCATTTCCATAATATGGTTTAACTCTTTGGCCGTTCACCTTGAAAGTCCTACCATCACTGTATTTTAGCTCAATCGCCCCATGAGGATACACTGTCTCCACAAAAAATGGACCTGACCAACGCGATTTCAACTTACCAGGAAACAACTTAAGACGGGAATTGAACAAGAGTACTTGTTGTCCTGGTTTTAGTTCCTTTCGTACAATGAGCTTATCATGCCACTTTTTTGTCTGTTCTTTATAAATCTTGGCATTTTCATAGGCTTCATTGCGGAATTCCTCCATTTCATTTAACTGTAATTTTCTTTCATCACCAGCGGTTTTCAAGTCAAAATTCAATTTCTTAACTGCCCAGAATGCTCGATGCTCCAATTCCAGCGGCAAGTGACAGGCTTTACCAAAAACCAACCTATATGGAGACATTCCTATAGGTGTCTTGAATGTTGTCCTATAAGCCCACAGTGCATCATCCAACTTTATAGCCCAATCCTTCCGGTTCGTATTGACAGTCTTTTCTAAGATTTGTTTGATTTCCCGGTTGGATATTTCAGCTTGTCCGTTCGACTGAGGATGATATGCCAATGCCACTCTGTGCTTCACATTGTATTTAGCCATCAGTGAATTGAAAATTTTATTGCAAAAGTGTGTACCTTCATCACTTATGATAGCTCTTGGTGTTCCAAACCTTGTGAAAATGTTCTTGTGCACAAATTTAACTACAACACGAGCATCGTTAGTACTGGTGGCGATTGCTTCCACCCATTTCGAAACATAATCTACAGCTAATAATATGTAAGATTGACCAAAAGAAGGGGGAAAAGGTCCCATGAAATCTATGCCCCAGACATCAAAAAGTTCCACTTCCAAAATATTTGTCAGTGGTAATTCGTGACGCCTAGAAATGTTCCCTAACCTTTGGCACCTATCACATGATTTCACTAAGGTATAGCTATCCTTGAACAAAGTAGGCCAATAAAAACATGATTGCAATACCTTAGCTGCTGTTCGTGTTACCCCAAAATGTCCATCATACGGTGATGAATGACATTGTTCCAGAATTTTGTGTGCATCTTCTCCATCAACACATCTCCTAATCACTTGGTCAGCACATCTCTTATACACACAAGGATCATCCCAAAAGAAAAATTTGATATCATGGAAGAACTTCTTTTTCTGGTGATGATTCAAATCTGGAGGAAAAGTACCACAAGACAAGAAGTTAGCTATATCAGCAAACCACGGGAGTTTAGAACTTACCTTAAACAGTTGTTCGTCTGGGAACAACTCATTTATAACTCCACTTTCCGTTCTTTCTTCTAACTCTAGTCTTGATAAGTGATCTGCCACCTGATTTTCACAACCTTTCTTGTCTTTTACTTCAAAATCGAATTCTTGAAGTAGGAGTATCCATCGTATCAACCTGGGCTTGGCATCCTTTTTGGCAAACAAGTAGCGAAGCGCTGCATGGTCAGTGAAAACAGTTACCTTGGTGCCAATAAGATATGTCCTGAACTTGTCAAATGCGAACACTACTGCTAGCATCTCTTTCTCAGTAGTTGTATAGTTCTGTTGAGCTGCATTAAGTGTACGACTTGCATAGTATATAGCCTTGAACATCTTATCTCTCCTCTGTCCCAATGCTGCTCCCACAGCATAGTCGCTAGCATCACACATGAGCTCAAAAGGCTCCTTCCAATCAGGCACTATCATAATGGGAGCAGAAATCAGTGCTTTCTTGATCTTGTTAAATGCCTGCAAACAATCATCATCAAAAATAAATGTTGAATCTTTCTCTAACAAATTACATATAGGTCTAGTAATTTTAGAGAAATATTTGATATAACGACGATAAAACCCGGCATGTCCCAAGAAACTTCTTATTCCTTTCACGTTCTTCAGCGGTGGAAGATTTTCAATTGCCACAACTTTGGCCCTGTCAACTTCTATTCCTTTAGCTGAAATTTTGTGGCCAAGCACAATACCTTCGGGAACCATGAAGTGACATTTTTCCCAATTCAGAACTAGATTCTTTGCCTGACATCTCTGCAAAACAAGCATTAAATTTTGCAAACAATGATCAAAAGATGTACCAAATACAGAAATGTCATCCATAAAAACCTCCATTATTTCCTCAACCATGTCAGAAAATATGGCCATCATACACCTCTGAAAAGTAGCAGGTGCATTGCATAGTCCAAATGGCATTCTCCTGAAAGCAAATGTACCGTAAGGGCAAGTGAAAGTAGTCTTCTCCTGATCCTCCGGTGCTATGAGAATCTGATTGTAACCTGAATAACCATCTAAAAAACAATAATAATGATAACCACCAACTCTATCAAGCATCTGGTCAATAAATGGAAGTGGGAAATGATCTTTCCTAGTAGCATCATTCAATTTCCTGTAGTCTATGCATACTCGCCATCCAGTCACTGGGCGAGTTGAAATCAATTCATTGTTCTCATTTTTCACTACAGTTATTCCTCCCTTCTTAGGCACTACTTGTACTGGTGAAACCCATGAGCTATCAGATATAGCATAAATAACACCAGCATTTAACAATTTTAATACCTCAGCCCTCACTACCTCTTTCATTGCAGGATTAAGCCTTCTCTGATGATCAACATAAGGTGAATATGATTCCTGCATCAAAATTTTATGCATACAAACAGTAGGGCTAATTCCCCTTATATCAGCAATTGTCCATCCCAGAGCAGATTTAAATTCTCTCAACACCCTCAACAATTTTTCTTTTTCATTACAAGTAAGAAAAGAAGAGATGATTACCGAATATGTTGAATTTTCACCTAAAAATGCATAACAGAGGTGACTTGGAAGTTCCTTCAATTCAGGGGATACTTTTGTCACCTCTATAGTTGCATCTTCGAGTAATTCTACATTATGCACATCAATCTTTTCTCTAGGCAATGTATCGAGAGCAAGTAATTCCTCTTGCACATCCCAATCATCTTCATCCAGTATAGACGCCGATTCCAACAGGCATCTCTCCAAGGAATCTTTTGTCAATCTTCCTGCACCAACATGAGATACACATGAGTCAATTACATCAATGCTATTACAAGTACTTACCTCATTTGGTTCTTTGATTGTGTTGTAGATGTTGAACATGACTTCTTCTCCACCTACTCTCAATGTAAGCTCACCCTTGTGCACATCGATCAAAGCTTTTCCAGTGGCCAAAAATGGCCTTCCAAAGATAAGTGGGGTGTCCTGGTCTTCTTCCATATCTAGAATGACAAAATCAGCAGGAAATATAAATTTGTCTACCTTTACCAGAACATCCTCCACTATACCCCGTGGATATGTAAGTGATCTATCCGCCAACTGCAAGGTAATAGTGCTAGGCTTCACCTCGCCAAGCTCTAAAGTCCTGTAAATAGAAAAAGGCATTAAATTAATGCTGGCACCTAAATCACACAAAGCTTTATTTATTCTAGAACCACCAATAACACAAGGGATAGTAAAACTCCCTGGATCTTTGAGTTTCTGTGGTAGTTTCCTTTGAAGTATGGCGCTACACTCTTCTGTCAATTTCACTGTTTCAAACTCATGCAACTTTCTCTTCTTTGACATCACATCTTTTATGAACTTTGCATAGTTTGGCATTTGCTCTAAAGCATCAGTAAATGGGATGTTGATATGAATCTTCTTGAAGATCTCCAAAAATTTGGTAAATTGCTCATCCAATTTCTTCTTTTTAAACCTCTGCGGATATGGAAGTATTGACTTAAATACCGGAGGTTGTTCAACTTCAACTTCAACTTTAGAACCCTCAGTTTCGACTTCTTCAACAGTTACCTCCTTTTCATCCTTATCATTTGAATTTTTACCATCAAGTTCTTTTCCACTCCTCAAAGTCACTGCCTTGCACTGCTCTTTTGGGTTCACCTCTGTGTTACTGGGAAATTGCCCCTTGTTCTGATCTTTTAGAGCGTTGGCCAATTGTCCGATTTGCGTTTCCAAAGATTTCATTGTGGCACCCATGTTTCCCATGTGAGTCTCCATATTGTCAAGACGAGATTCAGTTCTCGCCATCCTTTTTCCAGACTCAGCAACAAATGTACCTACCAAATCTTCAAATGAAGGCTTTCCCTCCCCCTTTGATGTATTGAACCCCGGTGGAGGATTCAACACATTCTTATTATTAGCATATGAAAAATTTTCATGATTTCTCAATCCAGGATGATAAGTGTTAGAGGGAGGGTTACCTCGATATCCTCCGTAACCACCAAAATTCCTATTGTTGATATAATGAGCCTCATCAGGAATTTGTGGTTCTTCAGTAACATCCGATGCATTTTCAACCTCTGATGTACCAGTCTTATTCATTGCTGCAATTTGATTTGTCAAAGCTGAAACTTGAGCTGTGAGTGATGTAATAGGATCTATGGCATAAATTCCAGCTTGCTTCTTTACTCCTGACCTTTCAGACGGCCACTGATAACTGTTAATGGTCATCTGTTCCAGCAAATCATATGCTTGATCAGGTGATTTTGCAAATATTGTGCCACCAGCTGCTGCATCAACAGTGCCTCTTGTCTGTCCATTCAAACCATTGTAAAACAATTCAATCTGTACCCAATCTTCAAAACCATGGTTTGGACATCTTCTCAACAACTCCTTATACCGTTCCCATGCCTCATATAGTTGCTCAAAATCAGTCTGCCTAAAAGTACTTATCTCGATTTTTAACTGTGCAGACTTTGCAGGTGGGAAATATTTTGCAAGAAACTTAGTTGCTAACTCCTGCCATGTAGTGATACTCCCCAAAGGAAGCGATTAAAGCCATCCTCTTGCTTGGTCCCTAAGAGAAAAAGGAAACAAACGCATTCGAATTATATCATCAGAAACACCATTTATTTTTACCGTATCAGTAATTTCAAGGAATGTTCTGAGATGTAGATGAGGATCTGCAGTAGCGGCTCCATTAAACTGATTCTGTTGAACCATGTTTATCAATGCAGGCTTGAGCTCAAAGTTGTTTGCATTAATAGTTCCTCGTGCTATACCAGAATAATGAGCATTCAATACTGACCTAAAATGATCTCTGATGGGTATTGCAGGGGGTGGATTTTCATTGTGTCTGTTTTCAGCCATTGCTCGAATCTCTTCTCTTCTTGCCTTTCTTAATCTTCTTGCGGTTCTTTCGATCTCAGGATCAAAGATAAGCAAGTCAGGATTTTGCGATCTTCGCATGCACTGTCAAACAAAAACAATAAAAAAATCAGTGTTTAATGTAATAAAAAAAATAGCTCTAAATTAAAATCTAGACTAATTGGTAACAATACTAATATAAATTCAAATTTTACATCCCCGGCAACGGCGCCAAAAACTTGTCGCGTGTTTTCTTAATTGCTTGCAAGTGCACAACGTCAAGTTATAGTAAAATGTAATTTTGAGTACAAGTGTCGATCCCACGAGGAATGTATTTCTAAATTTATATTAATGCTTGTAATTAAAATAGTCTTGATTTTATTTAGAATAATCAAATAACAGATTTGTTCGCATCAATAACTGAATTGAAAATAAATTTAATTTTAATACCAAACAGAGCTGAACGACAATGGAATAAAAGATCTAGAGATCCGATTTCACGCAACTATCCACCATGTGTATTTTTGTGTAGCTATATTATATTTGTCTTTCTTATTCATTAGCCAAGAATTCTAAAATCATCTACTCCCTCTCCCGAGTGTTAAGCAGATACTAATTATCTAACAAAAGATTGTAACGTTCCCATCAACAATATATAATTAAATAACACAATAATCACTCAAATCTTTTAATGGCTTCAATAGCACTATATGTCCTCCCGAACTATATAAATACTATCGATGTATTTCCTTTTCTTGTTTATAAATTCCCTTTTCCAAGTGATAATTTATAAACACAAAAATCATTCAATATATGGCCAATAAATTGAAAGCATTAAAATTGGAAACATACAAATGAACAATAAGACAACTTATATAGCATAAATCATGAATCTCAACACATGGTTTCTAGTTTTGTTCCATCATTCCTCTAGAATTAAGATTTAGTTCATAATAATGAAAATAAAACAACAACACACAAATCTTAAACAAAACATAGTAAATAAAAATGAAAGTAAAGAAAGAAGAACTTAGAACAAGAGTTTTGGAGTTCAAATGAAGCTTTTATCCAAAGATGTGCAAGAACTTTCCCAAGGATGCACTTGATCTTTAATCTCTTTGTTGTAGCCTCCAACCTTTTCCTTTTGCTCCAAGATGCCCTAGATGATGAATAATGGATGCTTTTTATAGTCCTCAACAAGTCTTGCACGCAAAACACCAAAGTCTTCAAGTCCCATGCGCAGCACACCATAGTTTCACAATTTCCGGAAGTTGTCTGTGCATGACCGCGGGTGCAGTGCTAACATGACCGCGGGTGCGGTGCATGTTCGTAAAAAAATCTCTTGTTCATCTGGCAGGACCGCGGGTGCGGCGCTTACATGACCGCAGGTGCGGTCATGCCTCGGCGAACAGCGCGGGTGCGGCGGTGTATGCAGCGCGGGTGCAGTGCTACTTCGTCAAGCTTTGTCCTTTGCACCTTCTAATTCATCACTATACTACTCCAAACTCTCATTTATAAGCTTCCAAACTACAATAACAAAAACAACAACAATTCAAATAAAACCTGCTCAAGAATCACAAAATTCTAAATTAAAACAAGTAATAAAAGTACAATAAATTGCACTTATCAATGGCATTCTGGTAAATAAGTTGAAAAATATTCAATTTATTTTGATGGCATTTTCGTAGATAAGTTGAAAAATAATGAATTAATTTTAAGGGCAAAATGGTAGAAGTAGTGATATGATCTTTTTCATATGAAGCCCAAATGATTTGAGATTTGCTCGTAAAACTCAAAGATGAGTTTGTTTGGGTTTGAAATGATTTTGACTGTCGAAGGATATACCGAAGTTAGAAAATGTTAAAGTATATATTATAAGTTTTATTATGTTTATTATTTTATAGATAAATTATAATTATTAAAAAATAAAAAAAAAAGAGAACTTTGAACTCCGGAAGTGAGTTCAGAAGAGTACGAGAGGAACGAGAGAAAGGTGAGAGAAAAGGAGAAGCGGGTTTTTATTTTCTTTCAATCGTGCGACTTCTCGGTTTATTCAATCGACGAACCGACTTTAGTTTTGGGATCGTTGACACGAGGTCTTCGATTTGAGGTATAAATTTTATATTTTTGATGATGTTTGAAATTCGTCGATTTTTGGAATAAATCCGATAAATTGTTAAATCATACTGGAACTGAAGATTGTTGAATAATGTATGATTTTAACGAAGAAGAGATGATTAGAGTGATGTTATTGTGAATTATTCTCAATTTATTATAATTAGAGAATTTTAATCATTTGATTGAGATTGAAGAATTATGTGTCGGTTATATATGTGGTAGAATAACTGACAAGGAACCACGTATTGAAGTCGGAATTGAATTATGTTATGATTTCAATTTGATATGAATTTTCAAAGTTTCAAAAGATATTTGAAACTTATATTGTTGAATTTGAATGAATTTATTGATTGAAATGAATATGTTATTGATGTAGATAGATTATTGTACTGATATCTTCAGGCTACATCAACTGGAAACAAAGAATTGAGGTATGTTGCGACCGGATAACATATGACAAGTATCTGTATTATATGATATATGATTGGATTGATTGGATTGGAATACGTGTCTATGTGCCTATTTGATGATTTGATGTGGCATACATGACATTGAGATTTGAGTATCGATGTACAAAATAAATGTTTTGTTAACACACATTGTTTGATGCATACATCGATACATGACATACACGTTGAGCTATGATCCTTGGATACCCTGATATGATTTGATTGGATTCCGGGGTTTGTGAACACAATTGCTATGTTGGTATTATATGACCCGTAAAACATAGACATTTGTGACCCCATATGATTGGATATGAGATATGGGATTTGATGGCGCTTTGACGGCGCTATCATACGTGTATTCCCATATCGACCGGTGTGCCAGCTTGAGCATTGATTTGATTTGATAGCGATTCGATTGATTCTGACATGTGCTCAGTGGATGTGCATTTGACCTGATACCTCCACGACATACATGCATTGCATACCATATATCATTGTTTAGATACTTGTGGTATATATTGTGGTTGTTCCATACGGAGCTTTGCTCACCCCCAAAGGGGGCTGTTGTTGTCTTTGTGTGTGGACAATGGCAGATACTCAAGGATATCAGGAGGCCAGAGAGGGTACTTCTGGAGGAGGCACAGTTTGGGATGAGGTTTTATGCTTTGTTTCCCAGTATATATGTATATGTATCTATATACCGGGGCATGTTCTGAAGATATGAGTTGTCTGTATGTGATTGGTTTTGATTACGTGTTGGCGTGTTTTATGAGTTGAGATTAAATACTATTTTTAGTATTCAAATGAAATGATTCGGGCTCACTGTAAAGAAATTTTAAACTCGTTTTCCACTGTGATTAATTAACCCTAATCAGATTGCATTGTAATAACGATTAGGAGCTAAGGGCCCCACAATACTTCTTGCTATTGTCATTGCCAGATTGAGTACTTACAGGCTTTGAATTCGAGACCTCGACTTCTTCAAATCAACAAAAGAAAGGTATAAGGCAATGTTAACCGGGAGATGAACTTGAGTCAGATTGGACTCTAGTTTCCCTAAACCACATACTTTACTTATTGCATTGATGTTTGTGATTCTTGAGATTGTGGTGCTTAGTCTATTGATTTATAGTAGAGCATATATTGAGTCATAGGCTGATGTGCCTTGAGTAAGAGTCACTGACAGAGGGGCTAGCTTGTGACAGATTAGTCACTGGCCCATTGCACATTGTCAGAATAAGATTGGCTGATGGGCCAAGTCTTTGGCGGATGTGCTAAGACACTGGACGTTTGGTATATCGATGTGCTTAAGAGACATAACAGTCCTTATTGCTGATGATTCGATATAGATATAGAGCAGACCAAAGTCCAGGAATAAGAACGTACCGGTCCACCACCGCGAACGGGAGAGTAGGTGGGAGATTTGTTACGTTCTTATTCAGATCGGGATCCCTAGATGAGAGATGAGTCGAGTCTGAGAGATCGAGTCATGAGTTTGATTTACATATTTGTATTGATTCATGTTTCGTAGATTACCATTCATGTGGTTATTCCAGTTGTATATCCATTCATGTTTTTAGATTCTGATACATGTCATGATATCTGTTTCATGCTGTTATCTATGTTTTCATATGACTGCTTTATACATGGTTATACTGGGATTTATTCTCACCGGAGTTATCCGGCTGTTGTCGTATTTGTATGTGTGCATGACAACAGGTGGGACAGGATCAGGGTCAAGAAGAGGATGAGAGATCGAGATTAGAGTGGTGATTCCGGACTTTGATGTAGATAGGTTTCAGCACTGAATATGTAGTAGTTGAACCTTAGTTTAGTTTGAATGTATGTTGTACAAGACATGTACTTATCTAATGGTATATATATTCGATTTATATATGCCATTGATTTATTCCATTACGTTCCGCATTTTAAAGAAAAATTTTTTGACCCGAATTACTTGATTAGTATATTGATCCTAATGATGATTAAGAAGATGATTAGCGTCCGCGTCTCCACAGATACACTGCCTAAACTTTCATGTATAATATCCAAAAGTCATTGTATAAATTGATGCAAGGGCTAAAAATTCGTTGTATGATTTATATCATACTATAATATTCATATCAAATTACACATATCCAACATTCATTTTATAAATTGATTAAGAAACCTATCAAATATCCAACATTACGTTACACACGTGTTGCGTGTGCTTCGGTCGTTAGTATGTTATAAAGAAAACAGATAGCATTAATGTTTAAAATGTGACATGTATGTTGGAGTTCCTTTGCCTATATGACAGTGTGTTTCTGGTTATAGTGAAGGTGCTAAGTTTATTAAACCAGTGTATCACGATATGAATTTAAATCAACACCAGTGCGCTGGAGATATCCTAGTCTATAATGAGTCTTTTGACCATCTTAATCTTAACAAAACCCACAAAAACGATTTAGTACATCACTAGTCTATTCACATTTAATTCATGGTTTTATGTTACTTGACACAATCTGCATTTATCACTTAAGAAAATCAAATCGATTAACGTTGTCCAGTCGTTTTAAAAAAGCATCAAGCACAATATATACAATGTGCTGAGTGTGCCTTACTTTGATGGAACAGTTGCCTCGCTTTGCACCTTAAGGATCCAGGAAACATGTGCGCGTTAGTGCACCTAATGCCGTAATAAACTATGATCCAAATTATAAGCACGCCCGTGCACACAACCATAGAAGTAGACCGTAAATAAGATACATAGAGTAAATAATCACGAAGCACAAGCAAGGTTAATCACTCATGCAATTTGCAAAATCAATCAATCACAAAGTAAATTAAAGAAACGCACGAGACCTCCCACTCCCTCGAATCCCAAACAAATATCGGTACTCACGTAAAAATACATCACAGCAAACATGAAAATCCATAAAGCATAACCTTTTTAACTTCACATATAGTTCTTACATCTTGGCAGGGAATGCCGAGTCTCTTGAGCTTAATAGTGCGAGTGACGAGAAGGTTGTTCAAGTCCCCAATTTCAGACTCCAGCTTCCCCACGTGCTTTTCAACTCCTTTCCCCACTCCATTCAAGAACTCCGGTATCCCCACCTTCACTGCACTTTTAACAGAAAAATGAGAGTAAACTAATTTCACTACCCGCCATTAAATTAAAAATGCGCATTTCAATAGAATCATTACCCATATAATGGACCGACTTGGAAGAAAAATTCGCGAACCCGGATGTGCAATTCAATGGGTTTGAAAGTAACTGCGAATTCAACAACAGGATTTGCCTCCGCGCCATGTCGCGGCCAATGCAAAATTAATTCACTGGTGAGAGAATCAGAAATTGAGGTTTAATTCAGCAAATGGGTCTTCACATCAGTGCTGCTTCAACTAAACCCTACCAATGCAACAACCTATCGGGAGAGCTTGCTAATCATTTGAATATATTTAATATATATATATACATATAATGTTTTTTCATAAATAAAAAATACTCATTTTCTCAAATTACCAATTTTTTTATTTAATAATTAATAAAATATATTTTAATAATTTGTATCTAATTTATAACTAACATTTCCTAATATATTTTTTTTTCATTTTGAGTTTTAAATGATCATATTACTCCTAACATAAAAATTATTATAAAAATTCATTTTTAAAAAAATTTGATTTTACTATAATCTCAATATTTTTTGCACAAAAATTTTAATATATATAAATACATCATGTATCAATAGGCGTTAGTATATATAATTATTAAAACAAATTCAC